>NW_026691262.1:0-207891 GCF_020826845.1 Diceros bicornis minor
GGCCCCCGTCAGTGGAGGAAGCAGCCTGGTAAACGGTGTGCCAGGCCTGAGATCTGGAGGCCTCCCACAGCCGGGTCCCTGTCCTGCCCAGGCCCCCCGAGGGAGGACGATGGTCGGGCAGTGGCGAGCGGGGTGGGGCTGGCGCCGAGCCTGCACTTGGATGCCCCGGGGAAGGGCGCCGGGGGATGGGCTGCCCCTGGCCGGGTCTGAGGGACCGACCCAGCTCGGGGCTGTCGGGGGCAGAGAGAGAACCCCCCTCCGCCCTTTCCCTTCAGGTTCTTAGGGCTGGCCAAATCCTTCCCAAGACAGCTTGTCTGGAGAAAATCAGACCCAGCTGAAGAACATGTGTCCATGGGGGAAACCCGGGAAACTGAGTCTCCCCACACAATAGCAGAGATTCTCATCTTGCATCCTCTCCTGAGCTAATGACAAAGGTGGATGTCCCGGGTGGGCCTGTGGAATAGGAGAGGGGAGGAAGTCTATTGTCATGCAGAGGGACATGGAAAGACTTGTCTGAAGCTTATCCCCTGCACTGGGGTCAGGTCGGGAAGGGACGGCACAGAGGTGAGCAGGAACCAACCGGCCTCTCTGTGGTGGGGCTGGCCCCGGGGCAGGCGTGGGGGTGATGGCTGGAAGTGGGATGGCGCGTGAGTTGGCACCAGCCAGCGGTGGAGGCAGAGACTCAGAGGTCAGGGATCTCTCTCTCTGTCTCTGTCTCTGTCTCTCTCCCTCAGGGAGCTGAGGAGAGTAAGGTGGCGCCCCCTGCCCACCTCGCCTACCTCTCCATGGGCCCTTCTTTTCTCTGGCCGCTCCGGGAGCCCTGCGGGCTTGGGTTCAACCCCCCACACACCGCACAGGCCAAGGGCGCATGCGCGACCGCCGGGGCCTAGGGCTGGCCTCGGGGGGGGGGGGGGGGGTCCTCAGTGAAGGCCCCGCCCTCCCTCCAGGCTCTGACCCAGCTGCAGCTCTTCCATCGCCGCCCTTCTGGACTCGGCTTCAGCTGTCTCCCTCCCCTCCCCCACTCCCACTCAGCTTGCAGGCCGCTTCCCTGCCTTGAAAGCATGGCTCTGGCCCTGAGGGCCACAGACCTACTGGGCTTCAAGCTCAAGGCTCTGCCTGGGCCTGCTGCTTCGGCCAGGGGCTCATTTTTTCCTGGAAAGACAAAGCCATGGCCTCACCCCACGCCTGCACTTTGCCACGGCAGGCAGCCCAGATGTAGGAAAGGCTCTGTGGAGTCAGAAGTGCCGAGACAGGCAGATGGCACCAGAGGGTTTGGGGGCCAGGGCGCAAGTGGGCTAGCCCCTCCTCCCGGGAGTCGGGGAGGCCCGGCCTTCCTAGTGCCCAGGCCACGGCTCCGGGGAGAAACCCGCCATGGAGGGCACGCGGGAGGCCCTCTGCCTGAGGTGGCAGGTGTCACGCCAGGGCCACTGCAAGCCTGGCTCGGCTTGCCTGCTTTCTCCAAAGGAGGCTGGCCGACCAGCCGAGCCTGGCACCTGGGCCAGGCCCCTTCCAAGGGGACGAGTTCCAGAGGCTAGAGCCCTGGGGGCGGCTGCCAAGTCTCCTGGGGCATGTGCTGGGCCCCCGTCAGTGGAGGAAGCAGCCTGGTAAACGGTGTGCCAGGCCTGAGATCTGGAGGCCTCCCACAGCCGGGTCCCTGTCCTGCCCAGGCCCCCCGAGGGAGGACGATGGTCGGGCAGTGGCGAGCGGGGTGGGGCTGGCGCCGAGCCTGCCCTTGGATGCCCCGGGGAAGGGCGCCGGGGGATGGGCTGCCCCTGGCCGGGTCTGAGGGACCGACCCATCTCGGGGCTGTCGGGGGCAGAGAGAGAACCCCCCTCCGCCCTTTCCCTTCAGGTTCTTAGGGCTGGCCAAATCCTTCCCAAGACAGCTTGTCTGGAGAAAATCAGACCCAGCTGAAGAACATGTGTCCATGGGGGAAACCCGGGAAACTGAGTCTCCCCACACAATAGCAGAGATTCTCATCTTGCATCCTCTCCTGAGCTAATGACAAAGGTGGATGTCCCGGGTGGGCCTGTGGAATAGGAGAGGGGAGGAAGTCTATTGTCATGCAGAGGGACATGGAAAGACTTGTCTGAAGCTTATCCCCTGCACTGGGGTCAGGTCGGGAAGGGACGGCACAGAGGTGAGCAGGAACCAACCGGCCTCTCTGTGGTGGGGCTGGCCCCGGGGCAGGCGTGGGGGTGATGGCTGGAAGTGGGATGGCGCGTGAGTTGGCACCAGCCAGCGGTGGAGGCAGAGACTCAGAGGTCAGGGATCTCTCTCTCTGTCTCTGTCTCTCTCTCTCTCCCTCAGGGAGCTGAGGAGAGTAAGGTGGCGCCCCCTGCCCACCTCGCCTACCTCTCCATGGGCCCTTCTTTCTCTGGCCGCTCCGGGAGCCCTGCGGGCTTGGGTTCAACCCCCCACACACCGCACAGGCCAAGGGCGCATGCGCGACCGCCGGGGCCTAGGGCTGGCCTCGGGGGGGGGGGGGTCCTCAGTGAAGGCCCCGCCCTCCCTCCAGGCTCTGACCCAGCTGCAGCTCTTCCATCGCCGCCCTTCTGGACTCGGCTTCAGCTGTCTCCCTCCCCTCCCCCACTCCCACTCAGCTTGCAGGCCGCTTCCCTGCCTTGAAAGCATGGCTCTGGCCCTGAGGGCCACAGACCTACTGGGCTTCAAGCTCAAGGCTCTGCCTGGGCCTGCTGCTTCGGCCAGGGGCTCATTTTTTCCTGGAAAGACAAAGCCATGGCCTCACCCCACACCTGCACTTTGCCACGGCAGACAGCCCAGATGTAGGAAAGGCTCTGTGGAGTCAGAAGTGCCGAGACAGGCAGATGGCACCAGAGGGTTTGGGGGCCAGGGCGCAAGTGGGCAAGACCCTCCTCCCGGGAGTCGGGGAGGCCCGGCCTTCCTAGTGCCCAGGCCACGGCTCCGGGGAGAAACCCGCCATGGAGGGCACGCGGGAGGCCCTCTGCCTGAGGTGGCAGGTGTCACGCCAGGGCCACTGCAAGCCTGGCTCGGCTTGCCTGCTTTCTCCAAAGGAGGCTGGCCGACCAGCCGAGCCTGGCACCTGGGCCAGGCCCCTTCCAAGGGGACGAGTTCCAGAGGCTAGAGCCCTGGGGGCGGCTGCCAAGTCTCCTGGGGCATGTGCTGGGCCCCCGTCAGTGGAGGAAGCAGCCTGGTAAACGGTGTGCCAGGCCTGAGATCTGGAGGCCTCCCACAGCCGGGTCCCTGTCCTGCCCAGGCCCCCCGAGGGAGGACGATGGTCGGGCAGTGGCGAGCGGGGTGGGGCTGGCGCCGAGCCTGCCCTTGGATGCCCCGGGGAAGGGCGCCGGGGGATGGGCTGCCCCTGGCCGGGTCTGAGGGACCGACCCATCTCGGGGCTGTCGGGGGCAGAGAGAGAACCCCCCTCCGCCCTTTCCCTTCAGGTTCTTAGGGCTGGCCAAATCCTTCCCAAGACAGCTTGTCTGGAGAAAATCAGACCCAGCTGAAGAACATGTGTCCATGGGGGAAACCCGGGAAACTGAGTCTCCCCACACAATAGCAGAGATTCTCATCTTGCATCCTCTCCTGAGCTAATGACAAAGGTGGATGTCCCGGGTGGGCCTGTGGAATAGGAGAGGGGAGGAAGTCTATTGTCATGCAGAGGGACATGGAAAGACTTGTCTGAAGCTTATCCCCTGCACTGGGGTCAGGTCGGGAAGGGACGGCACAGAGGTGAGCAGGAACCAACCGGCCTCTCTGTGGTGGGGCTGGCCCCGGGGCAGGCGTGGGGGTGATGGCTGGAAGTGGGATGGCGCGTGAGTTGGCACCAGCCAGCGGTGGAGGCAGAGACTCAGAGGTCAGGGATCTCTCTCTCTGTCTCTGTCTCTGTCTCTCTCCCTCAGGGAGCTGAGGAGAGTAAGGTGGCGCCCCCTGCCCACCTCGCCTACCTCTCCATGGGCCCTTCTTTCTCTGGCCGCTCCGGGAGCCCTGCGGGCTTGGGTTCAACCCCCCACACACCGCACAGGCCAAGGGCGCATGCGCGACCGCCGGGGCCTAGGGCTGGCCTCGGGGGGGGGGGGTCCTCAGTGAAGGCCCCGCCCTCCCTCCAGGCTCTGACCCAGCTGCAGCTCTTCCATCGCCGCCCTTCTGGACTCGGCTTCAGCTGTCTCCCTCCCCTCCCCCACTCCCACTCAGCTTGCAGGCCGCTTCCCTGCCTTGAAAGCATGGCTCTGGCCCTGAGGGCCACAGACCTACTGGGCTTCAAGCTCAAGGCTCTGCCTGGGCCTGCTGCTTCGGCCAGGGGCTCATTTTTTCCTGGAAAGACAAAGCCATGGCCTCACCCCACACCTGCACTTTGCCACGGCAGACAGCCCAGATGTAGGAAAGGCTCTGTGGAGTCAGAAGTGCCGAGACAGGCAGATGGCACCAGAGGGTTTGGGGGCCAGGGCGCAAGTGGGCAAGACCCTCCTCCCGGGAGTCGGGGAGGCCCGGCCTTCCTAGTGCCCAGGCCACGGCTCCGGGGAGAAACCCGCCATGGAGGGCACGCGGGAGGCCCTCTGCCTGAGGTGGCAGGTGTCACGCCAGGGCCACTGCAAGCCTGGCTCGGCTTGCCTGCTTTCTCCAAAGGAGGCTGGCCGACCAGCCGAGCCTGGCACCTGGGCCAGGCCCCTTCCAAGGGGACGAGTTCCAGAGGCTAGAGCCCTGGGGGCGGCTGCCAAGTCTCCTGGGGCATGTGCTGGGCCCCCGTCAGTGGAGGAAGCAGCCTGGTAAACGGTGTGCCAGGCCTGAGATCTGGAGGCCTCCCACAGCCGGGTCCCTGTCCTGCCCAGGCCCCCCGAGGGAGGACGATGGTCGGGCAGTGGCGAGCGGGGTGGGGCTGGCGCCGAGCCTGCCCTTGGATGCCCCGGGGAAGGGCGCCGGGGGATGGGCTGCCCCTGGCCGGGTCTGAGGGACCGACCCATCTCGGGGCTGTCGGGGGCAGAGAGAGAACCCCCCTCCGCCCTTTCCCTTCAGGTTCTTAGGGCTGGCCAAATCCTTCCCAAGACAGCTTGTCTGGAGAAAATCAGACCCAGCTGAAGAACATGTGTCCATGGGGGAAACCCGGGAAACTGAGTCTCCCCACACAATAGCAGAGATTCTCATCTTGCATCCTCTCCTGAGCTAATGACAAAGGTGGATGTCCCGGGTGGGCCTGTGGAATAGGAGAGGGGAGGAAGTCTATTGTCATGCAGAGGGACATGGAAAGACTTGTCTGAAGCTTATCCCCTGCACTGGGGTCAGGTCGGGAAGGGACGGCACAGAGGTGAGCAGGAACCAACCGGCCTCTCTGTGGTGGGGCTGGCCCCGGGGCAGGCGTGGGGGTGATGGCTGGAAGTGGGATGGCGCGTGAGTTGGCACCAGCCAGCGGTGGAGGCAGAGACTCAGAGGTCAGGGATCTCTCTCTCTGTCTCTGTCTCTGTCTCTCTCCCTCAGGGAGCTGAGGAGAGTAAGGTGGCGCCCCCTGCCCACCTCGCCTACCTCTCCATGGGCCCTTCTTTCTCTGGCCGCTCCGGGAGCCCTGCGGGCTTGGGTTCAACCCCCCACACACCGCACAGGCCAAGGGCGCATGCGCGACCGCCGGGGCCTAGGGCTGGCCTCGGGGGGGGGGGGGGTCCTCAGTGAAGGCCCCGCCCTCCCTCCAGGCTCTGACCCAGCTGCAGCTCTTCCATCGCCGCCCTTCTGGACTCGGCTTCAGCTGTCTCCCTCCCCTCCCCCACTCCCACTCAGCTTGCAGGCCGCTTCCCTGCCTTGAAAGCATGGCTCTGGCCCTGAGGGCCACAGACCTACTGGGCTTCAAGCTCAAGGCTCTGCCTGGGCCTGCTGCTTCGGCCAGGGGCTCATTTTTTCCTGGAAAGACAAAGCCATGGCCTCACCCCACACCTGCACTTTGCCACGGCAGGCAGCCCAGATGTAGGAAAGGCTCTGTGGAGTCAGAAGTGCCGAGACAGGCAGATGGCACCAGAGGGTTTGGGGGCCAGGGCGCAAGTGGGCAAGACCCTCCTCCCGGGAGTCGGGGAGGCCCGGCCTTCCTAGTGCCCAGGCCACGGCTCCGGGGAGAAACCCGCCATGGAGGGCACGCGGGAGGCCCTCTGCCTGAGGTGGCAGGTGTCACGCCAGGGCCACTGCAAGCCTGGCTCGGCTTGCCTGCTTTCTCCAAAGGAGGCTGGCCGACCAGCCGAGCCTGGCACCTGGGCCAGGCCCCTTCCAAGGGGACGAGTTCCAGAGGCTAGAGCCCTGGGGGCGGCTGCCAAGTCTCCTGGGGCATGTGCTGGGCCCCCGTCAGTGGAGGAAGCAGCCTGGTAAATGGTGTGCCAGGCCTGAGATCTGGAGGCCTCCCACAGCCGGGTCCCTGTCCTGCCCAGGCCCCCCGAGGGAGGACGATGGTCGGGCAGTGGCGAGCGGGGTGGGGCTGGCGCCGAGCCTGCCCTTGGATGCCCCGGGGAAGGGCGCCGGGGGATGGGCTGCCCCTGGCCGGGTCTGAGGGACCGACCCAGCTCGGGGCTGTCGGGGGCAGAGAGAGAACCCCCCTCCGCCCTTTCCCTTCAGGTTCTTAGGGCTGGCCAAATCCTTCCCAAGACAGCTTGTCTGGAGAAAATCAGACCCAGCTGAAGAACATGTGTCCATGGGGGAAACCCGGGAAACTGAGTCTCCCCACACAATAGCAGAGATTCTCATCTTGCATCCTCTCCTGAGCTAATGACAAAGGTGGATGTCCCGGGTGGGCCTGTGGAATGGGAGAGGGGAGGAAGTCTATTGTCATGCAGAGGGACATGGAAAGACTTGTCTGAAGCTTATCTCCTGCACTGGGGTCAGGTCGGGAAGGGACGGCACAGAGGTGAGCAGGAACCAACCGGCCTCTCTGTGGTGGGGCTGGCCCCGGGGCAGGCGTGGGGGTGATGGCTGGAAGTGGGATGGCGCGTGAGTTGGCACCAGCCAGTGGTGGAGGCAGAGACTCAGAGGTCAGGGATCTCTCTCTCTGTCTCTGTCTCTGTCTCTCTCCCTCAGGGAGCTGAGGAGAGTAAGGTGGCGCCCCCTGCCCACCTCGCCTACCTCTCCATGGGCCCTTCTTTCTCTGGCCGCTCCGGGAGCCCTGCGGGCTTGGGTTCAACCCCCCACACACCGCACAGGCCAAGGGCGCATGCGCGACCGCCGGGGCCTAGGGCTGGCCTCGGGGGGGGGTGGGTCCTCAGTGAAGGCCCCGCCCTCCCTCCAGGCTCTGACCCAGCTGCAGCTCTTCCATCGCCGCCCTTCTGGACTCGGCTTCAGCTGTCTCCCTCCCCTCCCCCACTCCCACTCAGCTTGCAGGCCGCTTCCCTGCCTTGAAAGCATGGCTCTGGCCCTGAGGGCCACAGACCTACTGGGCTTCAAGCTCAAGGCTCTGCCTGGGCCTGCTGCTTCGGCCAGGGGCTCATTTTTTCCTGGAAAGACAAAGCCATGGCCTCACCCCACGCCTGCACTTTGCCACGGCAGGCAGCCCAGATGTAGGAAAGGCTCTGTGGAGTCAGAAGTGCCGAGACAGGCAGATGGCACCAGAGGGTTTGGGGGCCAGGGCGCAAGTGGGCTAGCCCCTCCTCCCGGGAGTCGGGGAGGCCCGGCCTTCCTAGTGCCCAGGCCACGGCTCCGGGGAGAAACCCGCCATGGAGGGCACGCGGGAGGCCCTCTGCCTGAGGTGGCAGGTGTCACGCCAGGGCCACTGCAAGCCTGGCTCGGCTTGCCTGCTTTCTCCAAAGGAGGCTGGCCGACCAGCCGAGCCTGGCACCTGGGCCAGGCCCCTTCCAAGGGGACGAGTTCCAGAGGCTAGAGCCCTGGGGGCGGCTGCCAAGTCTCCTGGGGCATGTGCTGGGCCCCCGTCAGTGGAGGAAGCAGCCTGGTAAACGGGTGTGCCAGGCCTGAGATCTGGAGGCCTCCCACAGCCGGGTCCCTGTCCTGCCCAGGCCCCCCGAGGGAGGACGATGGTCGGGCAGTGGCGAGCGGGGTGGGGCTGGCGCCGAGCCTGCCCTTGGATGCCCCGGGGAAGGGCGCCGGGGGATGGGCTGCCCCTGGCCGGGTCTGAGGGACCGACCCATCTCGGGGCTGTCGGGGGCAGAGAGAGAACCCCCCTCCGCCCTTTCCCTTCAGGTTCTTAGGGCTGGCCAAATCCTTCCCAAGACAGCTTGTCTGGAGAAAATCAGACCCAGCTGAAGAACATGTGTCCATGGGGGAAACCCGGGAAACTGAGTCTCCCCACACAATAGCAGAGATTCTCATCTTGCATCCTCTCCTGAGCTAATGACAAAGGTGGATGTCCCGGGTGGGCCTGTGGAATAGGAGAGGGGAGGAAGTCTATTGTCATGCAGAGGGACATGGAAAGACTTGTCTGAAGCTTATCCCCTGCACTGGGGTCAGGTCGGGAAGGGACGGCACAGAGGTGAGCAGGAACCAACCGGCCTCTCTGTGGTGGGGCTGGCCCCGGGGCAGGCGTGGGGGTGATGGCTGGAAGTGGGATGGCGCGTGAGTTGGCACCAGCCAGCGGTGGAGGCAGAGACTCAGAGGTCAGGGATCTCTCTCTCTGTCTCTGTCTCTCTCTCTCTCCCTCAGGGAGCTGAGGAGAGTAAGGTGGCGCCCCCTGCCCACCTCGCCTACCTCTCCATGGGCCCTTCTTTCTCTGGCCGCTCCGGGAGCCCTGCGGGCTTGGGTTCAACCCCCCACACACCGCACAGGCCAAGGGCGCATGCGCGACCGCCGGGGCCTAGGGCTGGCCTCGGGGGGGGGGGGGGGGTCCTCAGTGAAGGCCCCGCCCTCCCTCCAGGCTCTGACCCAGCTGCAGCTCTTCCATCGCCGCCCTTCTGGACTCGGCTTCAGCTGTCTCCCTCCCCTCCCCCACTCCCACTCAGCTTGCAGGCCGCTTCCCTGCCTTGAAAGCATGGCTCTGGCCCTGAGGGCCACAGACCTACTGGGCTTCAAGCTCAAGGCTCTGCCTGGGCCTGCTGCTTCGGCCAGGGGCTCATTTTTTCCTGGAAAGACAAAGCCATGGCCTCACCCCACACCTGCACTTTGCCACGGCAGGCAGCCCAGATGTAGGAAAGGCTCTGTGGAGTCAGAAGTGCCGAGACAGGCAGATGGCACCAGAGGGTTTGGGGGCCAGGGCGCAAGTGGGCAAGACCCTCCTCCCGGGAGTCGGGGAGGCCCGGCCTTCCTAGTGCCCAGGCCACGGCTCCGGGGAGAAACCCGCCATGGAGGGCACGCGGGAGGCCCTCTGCCTGAGGTGGCAGGTGTCACGCCAGGGCCACTGCAAGCCTGGCTCGGCTTGCCTGCTTTCTCCAAAGGAGGCTGGCCGACCAGCCGAGCCTGGCACCTGGGCCAGGCCCCTTCCAAGGGGACGAGTTCCAGAGGCTAGAGCCCTGGGGGCGGCTGCCAAGTCTCCTGGGGCATGTGCTGGGCCCCCGTCAGTGGAGGAAGCAGCCTGGTAAACGGTGTGCCAGGCCTGAGATCTGGAGGCCTCCCACAGCCGGGTCCCTGTCCTGCCCAGGCCCCCCGAGGGAGGACGATGGTCGGGCAGTGGCGAGCGGGGTGGGGCTGGCGCCGAGCCTGCCCTTGGATGCCCCGGGGAAGGGCGCCGGGGGATGGGCTGCCCCTGGCCGGGTCTGAGGGACCGACCCAGCTCGGGGCTGTCGGGGGCAGAGAGAGAACCCCCCTCCGCCCTTTCCCTTCAGGTTCTTAGGGCTGGCCAAATCCTTCCCAAGACAGCTTGTCTGGAGAAAATCAGACCCAGCTGAAGAACATGTGTCCATGGGGGAAACCCGGGAAACTGAGTCTCCCCACACAATAGCAGAGATTCTCATCTTGCATCCTCTCCTGAGCTAATGACAAAGGTGGATGTCCCGGGTGGGCCTGTGGAATGGGAGAGGGGAGGAAGTCTATTGTCATGCAGAGGGACATGGAAAGACTTGTCTGAAGCTTATCTCCTGCACTGGGGTCAGGTCGGGAAGGGACGGCACAGAGGTGAGCAGGAACCAACCGGCCTCTCTGTGGTGGGGCTGGCCCCGGGGCAGGCGTGGGGGTGATGGCTGGAAGTGGGATGGCGCGTGAGTTGGCACCAGCCAGTGGTGGAGGCAGAGACTCAGAGGTCAGGGATCTCTCTCTCTGTCTCTGTCTCTGTCTCTCTCCCTCAGGGAGCTGAGGAGAGTAAGGTGGCGCCCCCTGCCCACCTCGCCTACCTCTCCATGGGCCCTTCTTTCTCTGGCCGCTCCGGGAGCCCTGCGGGCTTGGGTTCAACCCCCCACACACCGCACAGGCCAAGGGCGCATGCGCGACCGCCGGGGCCTAGGGCTGGCCTCGGGGGGGGGGGGGGTCCTCAGTGAAGGCCCCGCCCTCCCTCCAGGCTCTGACCCAGCTGCAGCTCTTCCATCGCCGCCCTTTTGGACTCGGCTTCAGCTGTCTCCCTCCCCTCCCCCACTCCCACTCAGCTTGCAGGCCGCTTCCCTGCCTTGAAAGCATGGCTCTGGCCCTGAGGGCCACAGACCTACTGGGCTTCAAGCTCAAGGCTCTGCCTGGGCCTGCTGCTTCGGCCAGGTGCTCATTTTTTCCTGGAAAGACAGAGCCATGGCCTCACCCCACACCTGCACTTTGCCACGGCAGGCAGCCCAGATGTAGGAAAGGCTCTGTGGAGTCAGAAGTGCCGAGACAGGCAGATGGCACCAGAGGGTTTGGGGGCCAGGGCGCAAGTGGGCAAGCCCCTCCTCCCGGGAGTCGGGGAGGCCCGGCCTTCCTAGTGCCCAGGCCACGGCTCCGGGGAGAAACCCGCCATGGAGGGCACGCGGGAGGCCCTCTGCCTGAGGTGGCAGGTGTCACGCCAGGGCCACTGCAAGCCTGGCTCGGCTTGCCTGCTTTCTCCAAAGGAGGCTGGCCGACCAGCCGAGCCTGGCACCTGGGCCAGGCCCCTTCCAAGGGGACGAGTTCCAGAGGCTAGAGCCCTGGGGGCGGCTGCCAAGTCTCCTGGGGCATGTGCTGGGCCCCTGTCAGTGGAGGAAGCAGCCTGGTAAACGGTGTGCCAGGCCTGAGATCTGGAGGCCTCCCACAGCCGGGTCCCTGTCCTGCCCAGGCCCCCCGAGGGAGGACGATGGTCGGGCAGTGGCGAGCGGGGTGGGGCTGGCGCCGAGCCTGCCCTTGGATGCCCCGGGGAAGGGCGCCGGGGGATGGGCTGCCCCTGGCCGGGTCTGAGGGACCGACCCAGCTCGGGGCTGTCGGGGGCAGAGAGAGAACCCCCCTCCGCCCTTTCCCTTCAGGTTCTTAGGGCTGGCCAAATCCTTCCCAAGACAGCTTGTCTGGAGAAAATCAGACCCAGCTGAAGAACATGTGTCCATGGGGGAAACCCGGGAAACTGAGTCTCCCCACACAATAGCAGAGATTCTCATCTTGCATCCTCTCCTGAGCTAATGACAAAGGTGGATGTCCCGGGTGGGCCTGTGGAATGGGAGAGGGGAGGAAGTCTATTGTCATGCAGAGGGACATGGAAAGACTTGTCTGAAGCTTATCCCCTGCACTGGGGTCACGTCGGGAAGGGACGGCACAGAGGTGAGCAGGAACCAACCGGCCTCTCTGTGGTGGGGCTGGCCCCGGGGCAGGCGTGGGGGTGATGGCTGGAAGTGGGATGGCGCGTGAGTTGGCACCAGCCAGCGGTGGAGGCAGAGACTCAGAGGACAGGGATCTCTCTCTCTGTCTCTGTCTCTGTCTCTCTCCCTCAGGGAGCTGAGGAGAGTAAGGTGGCGCCCCCTGCCCACCTCGCCTACCTCTCCATGGGCCCTTCTTTCTCTGGCCGCTCCGGGAGCCCTGCGGGCTTGGGTTCAACCCCCCACACACCGCACAGGCCAAGGGCACATGCGCGACCGCCGGGGCCTAGGGCTGGCCTCGGGGGGGCGGGGGGTCCTCAGTGAAGGCCCCGCCCTCCCTCCAGGCTCTGACCCAGCTGCAGCTCTTCCATCGCCGCCCTTCTGGACTCGGCTTCAGCTGTCTCCCTCCCCTCCCCCACTCCCACTCAGCTTGCAGGCCGCTTCCCTGCCTTGAAAGCATTGCTCTGGCCCTGAGGGCCACAGACCTACTGGGCTTCAAGCTCAAGGCTCTGCCTGGGCCTGCTGCTTCGGCCAGGGGCTCATTTTTTCCTGGAAAGACAAAGCCATGGCCTCACCCCACGCCTGCACTTTGCCACGGCAGGCAGCCCAGATGTAGGAAAGGCTCTGTGGAGTCAGAAGTGCCGAGACAGGCAGATGGCACCGCAGGCTTTGGGGGCCAGGGCGCAAGTGGGCTAGCCCCTCCTCCCGGGAGTCGGGGAGGCCCGGCCTTCCTAGTGCCCAGGCCACGGCTCCGGGGAGAAACCCGCCATGGAGGGCACGCGGGAGGCCCTCTGCCTGAGGTGGCAGGTGTCACGCCAGGGCCACTGCAAGCCTGGCTCGGCTTGCCTGCTTTCTCCAAAGGAGGCTGGCCGACCAGCCGAGCCTGGCACCTGGGCCAGGCCCCTTCCAAGGGGACGAGTTCCAGAGGCTAGAGCCCTGGGGGCGGCTGCCAAGTCTCCTGGGGCATGTGCTGGGCCCCCGTCAGTGGAGGAAGCAGCCTGGTAAACGGGTGTGCCAGGCCTGAGATCTGGAGGCCTCCCACAGCCGGGTCCCTGTCCTGCCCAGGCCCCCCGAGGGAGGACGATGGTCGGGCAGTGGCGAGCGGGGTGGGGCTGGCGCCGAGCCTGCCCTTGGATGCCCCGGGGAAGGGCGCCGGGGGATGGGCTGCCCCTGGCCGGGTCTGAGGGACCGACCCAGCTCGGGGCTGTCGGGGGCAGAGAGAGAACCCCCCTCCGCCCTTTCCCTTCAGGTTCTTAGGGCTGGCCAAATCCTTCCCAAGACAGCTTGTCTGGAGAAAATCAGACCCAGCTGAAGAACATGTGTCCATGGGGGAAACCCGGGAAACTGAGTCTCCCCACACAATAGCAGAGATTCTCATCTTGCATCCTCTCCTGAGCTAATGACAAAGGTGGATGTCCCGGGTGGGCCTGTGGAATGGGAGAGGGGAGGAAGTCTATTGTCATGCAGAGGGACATGGAAAGACTTGTCTGAAGCTTATCCCCTGCACTGGGGTCAGGTCGGGAAGGGACGGCACAGAGGTGAGCAGGAACCAACCGGCCTCTCTGTGGTGGGGCTGGCCCCGGGGCAGGCGTGGGGGTGATGGCTGGAAGTGGGATGGCGCGTGAGTTGGCACCAGCCAGCGGTGGAGGCAGAGACTCAGAGGTCAGGGATCTCTCTCTCTGTCTCTGTCTCTGTCTCTCTCCCTCAGGGAGCTGAGGAGAGTAAGGTGGCGCCCCCTGCCCACCTCGCCTACCTCTCCATGGGCCCTTCTTTCTCTGGCCGCTCCGGGAGCCCTGCGGGCTTGGGTTCAACCCCCCACACACCGCACAGGCCAAGGGCGCATGCGCGACCGCCGGGGCCTAGGGCTGGCCTCGGGGGGGGGGGGGGGGTCCTCAGTGAAGGCCCCGCCCTCCCTCCAGGCTCTGACCCAGCTGCAGCTCTTCCATCGCCGCCCTTCTGGACTCGGCTTCAGCTGTCTCCCTCCCCTCCCCCACTCCCACTCAGCTTGCAGGCCGCTTCCCTGCCTTGAAAGCATGGCTCTGGCCCTGAGGGCCACAGACCTACTGGGCTTCAAGCTCAAGGCTCTGCCTGGGCCTGCTGCTTCGGCCAGGGGCTCATTTTTTCCTGGAAAGACAAAGCCATGGCCTCACCCCACACCTGCACTTTGCCACGGCAGGCAGCCCAGATGTAGGAAAGGCTCTGTGGAGTCAGAAGTGCCGAGACAGGCAGATGGCACCAGAGGGTTTGGGGGCCAGGGCGCAAGTGGGCAAGACCCTCCTCCCGGGAGTCGGGGAGGCCCGGCCTTCCTAGTGCCCAGGCCACGGCTCCGGGGAGAAACCCGCCATGGAGGGCACGTGGGAGGCCCTCTGCCTGAGGTGGCAGGTGTCACGCCAGGGCCACTGCAAGCCTGGCTCGGCTTGCCTGCTTTCTCCAAAGGAGGCTGGCCGACCAGCCGAGCCTGGCACCTGGGCCAGGCCCCTTCCAAGGGGACGAGTTCCAGAGGCTAGAGCCCTGGGGGCGGCTGCCAAGTCTCCTGGGGCATGTGCTGGGCCCCCGTCAGTGGAGGAAGCAGCCTGGTAAACGGTGTGCCAGGCCTGAGATCTGGAGGCCTCCCACAGCCGGGTCCCTGTCCTGCCCAGGCCCCCCGAGGGAGGACGATGGTCGGGCAGTGGCGAGCGGGGTGGGGCTGGCGCTGAGCCTGCCCTTGGATGCCCCGGGGAAGGGCGCCGGGGGATGGGCTGCCCCTGGCCGGGTCTGAGGGACCGACCCAGCTCGGGGCTGTCGGGGGCAGAGAGAGAACCCCCCTCCGCCCTTTCCCTTCAGGTTCTTAGGGCTGGCCAAATCCTTCCCAAGACAGCTTGTCTGGAGAAAATCAGACCCAGCTGAAGAACATGTGTCCATGGGGGAAACCCGGGAAACTGAGTCTCCCCACACAATAGCAGAGATTCTCATCTTGCATCCTCTCCTGAGCTAATGACAAAGGTGGATGTCCCGGGTGGGCCTGTGGAATGGGAGAGGGGAGGAAGTCTATTGTCATGCAGAGGGACATGGAAAGACTTGTCTGAAGCTTATCTCCTGCACTGGGGTCAGGTCGGGAAGGGACGGCACAGAGGTGAGCAGGAACCAACCGGCCTCTCTGTGGTGGGGCTGGCCCCGGGGCAGGCGTGGGGGTGATGGCTGGAAGTGGGATGGCGCGTGAGTTGGCACCAGCCAGTGGTGGAGGCAGAGACTCAGAGGTCAGGGATCTCTCTCTCTGTCTCTGTCTCTGTCTCTCTCCCTCAGGGAGCTGAGGAGAGTAAGGTGGCGCCCCCTGCCCACCTCGCCTACCTCTCCATGGGCCCTTCTTTCTCTGGCCGCTCCGGGAGCCCTGCGGGCTTGGGTTCAACCCCCCACACACCGCACAGGCCAAGGGCGCATGCGCGACCGCCGGGGCCTAGGGCTGGCCTCGGGGGGGGGGGGTGTCCTCAGTGAAGGCCCCGCCCTCCCTCCAGGCTCTGACCCAGCTGCAGCTCTTCCATCGCCGCCCTTCTGGACTCGGCTTCAGCTGTCTCCCTCCCCTCCCCCACTCCCACTCAGCTTGCAGGCCGCTTCCCTGCCTTGAAAGCATGGCTCTGGCCCTGAGGGCCACAGACCTACTGGGCTTCAAGCTCAAGGCTCTGCCTGGGCCTGCTGCTTCGGCCAGGGGCTCATTTTTTCCTGGAAAGACAAAGCCATGGCCTCACCCCACACCTGCACTTTGCCACGGCAGGCAGCCCAGATGTAGGAAAGGCTCTGTGGAGTCAGAAGTGCCGAGACAGGCAGATGGCACCAGAGGGTTTGGGGGCCAGGGCGCAAGTGGGCAAGCCCCTCCTCCCGGGAGTCGGGGAGGCCCGGCCTTCCTAGTGCCCAGGCCACGGCTCCGGGGAGAAACCCGCCATGGAGGGCACGCGGGAGGCCCTCTGCCTGAGGTGGCAGGTGTCACGCCAGGGCCACTGCAAGCCTGGCTCGGCTTGCCTGCTTTCTCCAAAGGAGGCTGGCCGACCAGCCGAGCCTGGCACCTGGGCCAGGCCCCTTCCAAGGGGACGAGTTCCAGAGGCTAGAGCCCTGGGGGCGGCTGCCAAGTCTCCTGGGGCATGTGCTGGGCCCCTGTCAGTGGAGGAAGCAGCCTGGTAAACGGTGTGCCAGGCCTGAGATCTGGAGGCCTCCCACAGCCGGGTCCCTGTCCTGCCCAGGCCCCCCGAGGGAGGACGATGGTCGGGCAGTGGCGAGCGGGGTGGGGCTGGCGCCGAGCCTGCCCTTGGATGCCCCGGGGAAGGGCGCCGGGGGATGGGCTGCCCCTGGCCGGGTCTGAGGGACCGACCCAGCTCGGGGCTGTCGGGGGCAGAGAGAGAACCCCCCTCCGCCCTTTCCCTTCAGGTTCTTAGGGCTGGCCAAATCCTTCCCAAGACAGCTTGTCTGGAGAAAATCAGACCCAGCTGAAGAACATGTGTCCATGGGGGAAACCCGGGAAACTGAGTCTCCCCACACAATAGCAGAGATTCTCATCTTGCATCCTCTCCTGAGCTAATGACAAAGGTGGATGTCCCGGGTGGGCCTGTGGAATGGGAGAGGGGAGGAAGTCTATTGTCATGCAGAGGGACATGGAAAGACTTGTCTGAAGCTTATCCCCTGCACTGGGGTCAGGTCGGGAAGGGACGGCACAGAGGTGAGCAGGAACCAACCGGCCTCTCTGTGGTGGGGCTGGCCCCGGGGCAGGCGTGGGGGTGATGGCTGGAAGTGGGATGGCGCGTGAGTTGGCACCAGCCAGCGGTGGAGGCAGAGACTCAGAGGACAGGGATCTCTCTCTCTGTCTCTGTCTCTGTCTCTCTCCCTCAGGGAGCTGAGGAGAGTAAGGTGGCGCCCCCTGCCCACCTCGCCTACCTCTCCATGGGCCCTTCTTTCTCTGGCCGCTCCGGGAGCCCTGCGGGCTTGGGTTCAACCCCCCACACACCGCACAGGCCAAGGGCGCATGCGCGACCGCCTGGGCCTAGGGCTGGCCTCCAGGGGGGGGGTCCTCAGCGAAGGCCCCGCCCTCCCTCCAGGCTCTGACCCAGCTGCAGCTCTTCCATCGCCGCCCTTCTGGACTCGGCTTCAGCTGTCTCCCTCCCCTCCCCCACTCCCACTCAGCTTGCAGGCCGCTTCCCTGCCTTGAAAGCATGGCTCTGGCCCTGAGGGCCACAGACCTACTGGGCTTCAAGCTCAAGGCTCTGCCTGGGCCTGCTGCTTCGGCCAGGGGCTCATTTTTTCCTGGAAAGACAAAGCCATGGCCTCACCCCACACCTGCACTTTGCCACGGCAGGCAGCCCAGATGTAGGAAAGGCTCTGTGGAGTCAGAAGTGCCGAGACAGGCAGATGGCACCAGAGGGTTTGGGGGCCAGGGCGCAAGTGGGCAAGCCCCTCCTCCCGGGAGTCGGGGAGGCCCGGCCTTCCTAGTGCCCAGGCCACGGCTCCGGGGAGAAACCCGCCATGGAGGGCACGCGGGAGGCCCTCTGCCTGAGGTGGCAGGTGTCACGCCAGGGCCACTGCAAGCCTGGCTCGGCTTGCCTGCTTTCTCCAAAGGAGGCTGGCCGACCAGCCGAGCCTGGCACCTGGGCCAGGCCCCTTCCAAGGGGACGAGTTCCAGAGGCTAGAGCCCTGGGGGCGGCTGCCAAGTCTCCTGGGGCATGTGCTGGGCCCCTGTCAGTGGAGGAAGCAGCCTGGTAAACGGTGTGCCAGGCCTGAGATCTGGAGGCCTCCCACAGCCGGGTCCCTGTCCTGCCCAGGCCCCCCGAGGGAGGACGATGGTCGGGCAGTGGCGAGCGGGGTGGGGCTGGCGCCGAGCCTGCCCTTGGATGCCCCGGGGAAGGGCGCCGGGGGATGGGCTGCCCCTGGCCGGGTCTGAGGGACCGACCCAGCTCGGGGCTGTCGGGGGCAGAGAGAGAACCCCCCTCCGCCCTTTCCCTTCAGGTTCTTAGGGCTGGCCAAATCCTTCCCAAGACAGCTTGTCTGGAGAAAATCAGACCCAGCTGAAGAACATGTGTCCATGGGGGAAACCCGGGAAACTGAGTCTCCCCACACAATAGCAGAGATTCTCATCTTGCATCCTCTCCTGAGCTAATGACAAAGGTGGATGTCCCGGGTGGGCCTGTGGAATGGGAGAGGGGAGGAAGTCTATTGTCATGCAGAGGGACATGGAAAGACTTGTCTGAAGCTTATCCCCTGCACTGGGGTCAGGTCGGGAAGGGACGGCACAGAGGTGAGCAGGAACCAACCGGCCTCTCTGTGGTGGGGCTGGCCCCGGGGCAGGCGTGGGGGTGATGGCTGGAAGTGGGATGGCGCGTGAGTTGGCACCAGCCAGCGGTGGAGGCAGAGACTCAGAGGACAGGGATCTCTCTCTCTGTCTCTGTCTCTGTCTCTCTCCCTCAGGGAGCTGAGGAGAGTAAGGTGGCGCCCCCTGCCCACCTCGCCTACCTCTCCATGGGCCCTTCTTTCTCTGGCCGCTCCGGGAGCCCTGCGGGCTTGGGTTCAACCCCCCACACACCGCACAGGCCAAGGGCGCATGCGCGACCGCCTGGGCCTAGGGCTGGCCTCCAGGGGGGGGGTCCTCAGCGAAGGCCCCGCCCTCCCTCCAGGCTCTGACCCAGCTGCAGCTCTTCCATCGCCGCCCTTCTGGACTCGGCTTCAGCTGTCTCCCTCCCCTCCCCCACTCCCACTCAGCTTGCAGGCCGCTTCCCTGCCTTGAAAGCATTGCTCTGGCCCTGAGGGCCACAGACCTACTGGGCTTCAAGCTCAAGTCTCTGCCTGGGCCTGCTGCTTCGGCCAGGGGCTCATTTTTTCCTGGAAAGACAAAGCCATGGCCTCACCCCACGCCTGCACTTTGCCACGGCAGGCAGCCCAGGTGTAGGAAAGGCTCTGTGGAGTCAGAAGTGCCGAGACAGGCAGATGGCACCGCAGGCTTTGGGGGTCAGGGCGCAACGGGGCTAGCCCCTCCTCCCGGGAGTCGGGGAGGCCCGGCCTTCCTAGTGCCCAGGCCACGGCTCCGGGGAGAAACCCGCCATGGAGGGCACGCGGGAGGCCCTCTGCCTGAGGTGGCAGGTGTCACGCCAGGGCCACAGCAAGCCTGGCTCGGCTTGCCTGCTTTCTCCAAAGGAGGCTGGCCGACCAGCCGAACCTGGCACCTGGGCCAGGCCCCTTCCAAGGGGACGAGTTCCAGAGGCTAGAGCCCTGGGGGCGGCTGCCAAGTCTCCTGGGGCGTGTGCTGGGCCCCCGTCAGAGGAGGAAGCAGCCTGGTAAACGGTGTGCCAGGCCTGAGATCTGGAGGCCTCCCACAGCCGGGTCCCTGTCCTGCCCAGGCCCCCCGAGGGAGGACGATGGTCGGGCAGTGGCGAGCGGGGTGGGGCTGGCGCCGAGCCTGCCCTTGGATGCCCCGGGGAAGGGCGCCGGGGGATGGGCTGCCCCTGGCCGGGTCTGAGGGACCGACCCAGCTCAGGGCTGTCGGGGGCAGAGAGAGAACCCCCCTCCGCCCTTTCCCTTCAGGTTCTTAGGGCTGGCCAAATCCTTCCCAAGACAGCTTGTCTGGAGAAAATCAGACCCAGCTGAAGAACATGTGTCCATGGGGGAAACCCGGGAAACTGAGTCTCCCCACACAATAGCAGAGATTCTCATCTTGCATCCTCTCCTGAGCTAATGACAAAGGTGGATGTCCCGGGTGGGCCTGTGGAATGGGAGAGGGGAGGAAGTCTATTGTCATGCAGAGGGACATGGAAAGACTTGTCTGAAGCTTATCCCCTGCACTGGGGTCAGGTCGGGAAGGGACGGCACAGAGGTGAGCAGGAACCAACCGGCCTCTCTGTGGTGGGGCTGGCCCCGGGGCAGGCGTGGGGGTGATGGCTGGAAGTGGGATGGCGCGTGAGTTGGCACCAGCCAGCGGTGGAGGCAGAGACTCAGAGGTCAGGGATCTCTCTCTCTGTCTCTGTCTCTGTCTCTCTCCCTCAGGGAGCTGAGGAGAGTAAGGTGGCGCCCCCTGCCCACCTCGCCTACCTCTCCATGGGCCCTTCTTTCTCTGGCGGCTCCGGGAGCCCTGCGGGCTTGGGTTCAACCCCCCACACACCGCACAGGCCAAGGGCACATGCGCGACCGCCGGGGCCTATGGCTGGCCTCGGGGGGGCGGGGGGTCCTCAGTGAAGGCCCCGCCCTCCCTCCAGGCTCTGACCCAGCTGCAGCTCTTCCATCGCCGCCCTTCTGGACTCAGCTTCAGCTGTCTCCCTCCCCTCCCCCACTCCCACTCAGCTTGCAGGCCGCTTCCCTGCCTTGAAAGCATGGCTCTGGCCCTGAGGGCCACAGACCTACTGGGCTTCAAGCTCAAGGCTCTGCCTGGGCCTGCTGCTTCGGCCAGGGGCTCATTTTTTCCTGGAAAGACAAAGCCATGGCCTCACCCCACGCCTGCACTTTGCCACGGCAGGCAGCCCAGGTGTAGGAAAGGCTCTGTGGAGTCAGAAGTGCCGAGACAGGCAGATGGCACCGCAGGCTTTGGGGGCCAGGGCGCAAGTGGGCTAGCCCCTCCTCCCGGGAGTCGGGGAGGCCCGGCCTTCCTAGTGCCCAGGCCACGGCTCCGGGGAGAAACCCGCCATGGAGGGCACGCGGGAGGCCCTCTGCCTGAGGTGGCAGGTGTCACGCCAGGGCCACTGCAAGCCTGGCTCGGCTTGCCTGCTTTCTCCAAAGGAGGCTGGCCGACCAGCCGAACCTGGCACCTGGGCCAGGCCCCTTCCAAGGGGACGAGTTCCAGAGGCTAGAGCCCTGGGGGCGGCTGCCAAGTCTCCTGGGGCGTGTGCTGGGCCCCCGTCAGAGGAGGAAGCAGCCTGGTAAACGGTGTGCCAGGCCTGAGATCTGGAGGCCTCCCACAGCCGGGTCCCTGTCCTGCCCAGGCCCCCCGAGGGAGGACGATGGTCGGGCAGTGGCGAGCGGGGTGGGGCTGGCGCCGAGCCTGCCCTTGGATGCCCCGGGGAAGGGCGCCGGGGGATGGGCTGCCCCTGGCCGGGTCTGAGGGACCGACCCAGCTCGGGGCTGTCGGGGGCAGAGAGAGAACCCCCCTCCGCCCTTTCCCTTCAGGTTCTTAGGGCTGGCCAAATCCTTCCCAAGACCGCTTGTCTGGAGAAAATCAGACCCAGCTGAAGAACATGTGTCCATGGGGGAAACCCGGGAAACTGAGTCTCCCCACACAATAGCAGAGATTCTCATCTTGCATCCTCTCCTGAGCTAATGACAAAGGTGGATGTCCCGGGTGGGCCTGTGGAATGGGAGAGGGGAGGAAGTCTATTGTCATGCAGAGGGACATGGAAAGACTTGTCTGAAGCTTATCCCCTGCACTGGGGTCAGGTCGGGAAGGGACGGCACAGAGGTGAGCAGGAACCAACCGGCCTCTCTGTGGTGGGGCTGGCCCCGGGGCAGGCGTGGGGGTGATGGCTGGAAGTGGGATGGCGCGTGAGTTGGCACCAGCCAGCGGTGGAGGCAGAGACTCAGAGGTCAGGGATCTCTCTCTCTGTCTCTGTCTCTGTCTCTCTCCCTCAGGGAGCTGAGGAGAGTAAGGTGGCGCCCCCTGCCTACCTCGCCTACCTCTCCATGGGCCCTTCTTTCTCTGGCCGCTCCGGGAGCCCTGCGGGCTTGGGTTCAACCCCCCACACACCGCACAGGCCAAGGGCGCATGCGCGACCGCCTGGGCCTAGGGCTGGCCTCCAGGGGGGGGGTCCTCAGTGAAGGCCCCGCCCTCCCTCCAGGCTCTGACCCAGCTGCAGCTCTTCCATCGCCGCCCTTCTGGACTCGGCTTCAGCTGTCTCCCTCCCCTCCCCCACTCCCACTCAGCTTGCAGGCCGCTTCCCTGCCTTGAAAGCATTGCTCTGGCCCTGAGGGCCACAGACCTACTGGGCTTCAAGCTCAAGGCTCTGCCTGGGCCTGCTGCTTCGGCCAGGGGCTCATTTTTTCCTGGAAAGACAAAGCCATGGCCTCACCCCACGCCTGCACTTTGCCACGGCAGGCAGCCCAGGTGTAGGAAAGGCTCTGTGGAGTCAGAAGTGCCGAGACAGGCAGATGGCACCGCAGGCTTTGGGGGCCAGGGCGCAAGTGGGCTAGCCCCTCCTCCCGGGAGTCGGGGAGGCCCGGCCTTCCTAGTGCCCAGGCCACGGCTCCGGGGAGAAACCCGCCATGGAGGGCACGCGGGAGGCCCTCTGCCTGAGGTGGCAGGTGTCACGCCAGGGCCACTGCAAGCCTGGCTCGGCTTGCCTGCTTTCTCCAAAGGAGGCTGGCCGACCAGCCGAACCTGGCACCTGGGCCAGGCCCCTTCCAAGGGGACGAGTTCCAGAGGCTAGAGCCCTGGGGGCGGCTGCCAAGTCTCCTGGGGCGTGTGCTGGGCCCCCGTCAGAGGAGGAAGCAGCCTGGTAAACGGTGTGCCAGGCCTGAGATCTGGAGGCCTCCCACAGCCGGGTCCCTGTCCTGCCCAGGCCCCCCGAGGGAGGACGATGGTCGGGCAGTGGCGAGCGGGGTGGGGCTGGCGCCGAGCCTGCCCTTGGATGCCCCGGGGAAGGGCGCCGGGGGATGGGCTGCCCCTGGCCGGGTCTGAGGGACCGACCCAGCTCGGGGCTGTCGGGGGCAGAGAGAGAACCCCCCTCCGCCCTTTCCCTTCAGGTTCTTAGGGCTGGCCAAATCCTTCCCAAGACAGCTTGTCTGGAGAAAATCAGACCCAGCTGAAGAACATGTGTCCATGGGGGAAACCCGGGAAACTGAGTCTCCCCACACAATAGCAGAGATTCTCATCTTGCATCCTCTCCTGAGCTAATGACAAAGGTGGATGTCCCGGGTGGGCCTGTGGAATGGGAGAGGGGAGGAAGTCAATTGTCATGCAGAGGGACATGGAAAGACTTGTCTGAAGCTTATCCCCTGCACTGGGGTCAGGTCGGGAAGGGACGGCACAGAGGTGAGCAGGAACCAACCGGCCTCTCTGTGGTGGGGCTGGCCCCGGGGCAGGCGTGGGGGTGATGGCTGGAAGTGGGATGGCGCGTGAGTTGGCACCAGCCAGCGGTGGAGGCAGAGACTCAGAGGTCAGGGATCTCTCTCTCTGTCTCTGTCTCTCTCTCTCTCCCTCAGGGAGCTGAGGAGAGTAAGGTGGCGCCCCCTGCCCACCTCGCCTACCTCTCCATGGGCCCTTCTTTCTCTGGCCGCTCCGGGAGCCCTGCGGGCTTGGGTTCAACCCCCCACACACCGCACAGGCCAAGGGCGCATGCGCGACCGCCGGGGCCTAGGGCTGGCCTCGGGGGGGGGGGGGGGTCCTCAGTGAAGGCCCCGCCCTCCCTCCAGGCTCTGACCCAGCTGCAGCTCTTCCATCGCCGCCCTTCTGGACTCGGCTTCAGCTGTCTCCCTCCCCTCCCCCACTCCCACTCAGCTTGCAGGCCGCTTCCCTGCCTTGAAAGCATGGCTCTGGCCCTGAGGGCCACAGACCTACTGGGCTTCAAGCTCAAGGCTCTGCCTGGGCCTGCTGCTTCGGCCAGGGGCTCATTTTTTCCTGGAAAGACAAAGCCATGGCCTCACCCCACGCCTGCACTTTGCCACGGCAGGCAGCCCAGATGTAGGAAAGGCTCTGTGGAGTCAGAAGTGCCGAGACAGGCAGATGGCACCAGAGGGTTTGGGGGCCAGGGCGCAAGTGGGCTAGCCCCTCCTCCCGGGAGTCGGGGAGGCCCGGCCTTCCTAGTGCCCAGGCCACGGCTCCGGGGAGAAACCCGCCATGGAGGGCACGCGGGAGGCCCTCTGCCTGAGGTGGCAGGTGTCACGCCAGGGCCACTGCAAGCCTGGCTCGGCTTGCCTGCTTTCTCCAAAGGAGGCTGGCCGACCAGCCGAGCCTGGCACCTGGGCCAGGCCCCTTCCAAGGGGACGAGTTCCAGAGGATAGAGCCCTGGGGGCGGCTGCCAAGTCTCCTGGGGCATGTGCTGGGCCCCCGTCAGTGGAGGAAGCAGCCTGGTAAACGGTGTGCCAGGCCTGAGATCTGGAGGCCTCCCACAGCCGGGTCCCTGTCCTGCCCAGGCCCCCCGAGGGAGGACGATGGTCGGGCAGTGGCGAGCGGGGTGGGGCTGGCGCCCAGCCTGCCCTTGGATGCCCCGGGGAAGGGCGCCGGGGGATGGGCTGCCCCTGGCCGGGTCTGAGGGACCGACCCAGCTCGGGGCTGTCGGGGGCAGAGAGAGAACCCCCCTCCGCCCTTTCCCTTCAGGTTCTTAGGGCTGGCCAAATCCTTCCCAAGACAGCTTGTCTGGAGAAAATCAGACCCAGCTGAAGAACATGTGTCCATGGGGGAAACCCGGGAAACTGAGTCTCCCCACACAATAGCAGAGATTCTCATCTTGCATCCTCTCCTGAGCTAATGACAAAGGTGGATGTCCCGGGTGGGCCTGTGGAATGGGAGAGGGGAGGAAGTCTATTGTCATGCAGAGGGACATGGAAAGACTTGTCTGAAGCTTATCCCCTGCACTGGGGTCAGGTCGGGAAGGGACGGCACAGAGGTGAGCAGGAACCAACCGGCCTCTCTGTGGTGGGGCTGGCCCCGGGGCAGGCGTGGGGGTGATGGCTGGAAGTGGGATGGCGCGTGAGTTGGCACCAGCCAGCGGTGGAGGCAGAGACTCAGAGGTCAGGGATCTCTCTCTCTCTCTCTGTCTCTCTCTCTCTCCCTCAGGGAGCTGAGGAGAGTAAGGTGGCGCCCCCTGCCCACCTCGCCTACCTCTCCATGGGCCCTTCTTTCTCTGGCCGCTCCGGGAGCCCTGCGGGCTTGGGTTCAACCCCCCACACACCGCACAGGCCAAGGGCGCATGCGCGACCGCCGGGGCCTAGGGCTGGCCTCGGGGGGGGGGGGGGTCCTCAGTGAAGGCCCCGCCCTCCCTCCAGGCTCTGACCCAGCTGCAGCTCTTCCATCGCCGCCCTTCTGGACTCGGCTTCAGCTGTCTCCCTCCCCTCCCCCACTCCCACTCAGCTTGCAGGCCGCTTCCCTGCCTTGAAAGCATGGCTCTGGCCCTGAGGGCCACAGACCTACTGGGCTTCAAGCTCAAGGCTCTGCCTGGGCCTGCTGCTTCGGCCAGGGGCTCATTTTTTCCTGGAAAGACAAAGCCATGGCCTCACCCCACACCTGCACTTTGCCACGGCAGGCAGCCCAGATGTAGGAAAGGCTCTGTGGAGTCAGAAGTGCCGAAACAGGCAGATGGCACCAGAGGGTTTGGGGGCCAGGGCGCAAGTGGGCAAGCCCCTCCTCCCGGGAGTCGGGGAGGCCCGGCCTTCCTAGTGCCCAGGCCACGGCTCCGGGGAGAAACCCGCCATGGAGGGCACGCGGGAGGCCCTCTGCCTGAGGTGGCAGGTGTCACGCCAGGGCCACTGCAAGCCTGGCTCGGCTTGCCTGCTTTCTCCAAAGGAGGCTGGCCGACCAGCCGAGCCTGGCACCTGGGCCAGGCCCCTTCCAAGGGGACGAGTTCCAGAGGCTAGAGCCCTGGGGGCGGCTGCCAAGTCTCCTGGGGCATGTGCTGGGCCCCTGTCAGTGGAGGAAGCAGCCTGGTAAACGGTGTGCCAGGCCTGAGATCTGGAGGCCTCCCACAGCCGGGTCCCTGTCCTGCCCAGGCCCCCCGAGGGAGGACGATGGTCGGGCAGTGGCGAGCGGGGTGGGGCTGGCGCCGAGCCTGCCCTTGGATGCCCCGGGGAAGGGCGCCGGGGGATGGGCTGCCCCTGGCCTGGTCTGAGGGACCGACCCAGCTCGGGGCTGTCGGGGGCAGAGAGAGAACCCCCCTCCGCCCTTTCCCTTCAGGTTCTTAGGGCTGGCCAAATCCTTCCCAAGACAGCTTGTCTGGAGAAAATCAGACCCAGCTGAAGAACATGTGTCCATGGGGGAAACCCGGGAAACTGAGTCTCCCCACACAATAGCAGAGATTCTCATCTTGCATCCTCTCCTGAGCTAATGACAAAGGTGGATGTCCCGGGTGGGCCTGTGGAATGGGAGAGGGGAGGAAGTCTATTGTCATGCAGAGGGACATGGAAAGACTTGTCTGAAGCTTATCCCCTGCACTGGGGTCAGGTCGGGAAGGGACGGCACAGAGGTGAGCAGGAACCAACCGGCCTCTCTGTGGTGGGGCTGGCCCCGGGGCAGGCGTGGGGGTGATGGCTGGAAGTGGGATGGCGCGTGAGTTGGCACCAGCCAGCGGTGGAGGCAGAGACTCAGAGGACAGGGATCTCTCTCTCTGTCTCTGTCTCTGTCTCTCTCCCTCAGGGAGCTGAGGAGAGTAAGGTGGCGCCCCCTGCCCACCTCGCCTACCTCTCCATGGGCCCTTCTTTCTCTGGCCGCTCCGGGAGCCCTGCGGGCTTGGGTTCAACCCCCCACACACCGCACAGGCCAAGGGCGCATGCGCGACCGCCTGGGCCTAGGGCTGGCCTCCAGGGGGGGGGTCCTCAGCGAAGGCCCCGCCCTCCCTCCAGGCTCTGACCCAGCTGCAGCTCTTCCATCGCCGCCCTTCTGGACTCGGCTTCAGCTGTCTCCCTCCCCTCCCCCACTCCCACTCAGCTTGCAGGCCGCTTCCCTGCCTTGAAAGCATTGCTCTGGCCCTGAGGGCCACAGACCTACTGGGCTTCAAGCTCAAGTCTCTGCCTGGGCCTGCTGCTTCGGCCAGGGGCTCATTTTTTCCTGGAAAGACAAAGCCATGGCCTCACCCCACGCCTGCACTTTGCCACGGCAGGCAGCCCAGGTGTAGGAAAGGCTCTGTGGAGTCAGAAGTGCCGAGACAGGCAGATGGCACCGCAGGCTTTGGGGGTCAGGGCGCAACGGGGCTAGCCCCTCCTCCCGGGAGTCGGGGAGGCCCGGCCTTCCTAGTGCCCAGGCCACGGCTCCGGGGAGAAACCCGCCATGGAGGGCACGCGGGAGGCCCTCTGCCTGAGGTGGCAGGTGTCACGCCAGGGCCACAGCAATCCTGGCTCGGCTTGCCTGCTTTCTCCAAAGGAGGCTGGCCGACCAGCCGAACCTGGCACCTGGGCCAGGCCCCTTCCAAGGGGACGAGTTCCAGAGGCTAGAGCCCTGGGGGCGGCTGCCAAGTCTCCTGGGGCGTGTGCTGGGCCCCCGTCAGAGGAGGAAGCAGCCTGGTAAACGGTGTGCCAGGCCTGAGATCTGGAGGCCTCCCACAGCCGGGTCCCTGTCCTGCCCAGGCCCCCCGAGGGAGGACGATGGTCGGGCAGTGGCGAGCGGGGTGGGGCTGGCGCCGAGCCTGCCCTTGGATGCCCCGGGGAAGGGCGCCGGGGGATGGGCTGCCCCTGGCCGGGTCTGAGGGACCGACCCAGCTCAGGGCTGTCGGGGGCAGAGAGAGAACCCCCCTCCGCCCTTTCCCTTCAGGTTCTTAGGGCTGGCCAAATCCTTCCCAAGACAGCTTGTCTGGAGAAAATCAGACCCAGCTGAAGAACATGTGTCCATGGGGGAAACCCGGGAAACTGAGTCTCCCCACACAATAGCAGAGATTCTCATCTTGCATCCTCTCCTGAGCTAATGACAAAGGTGGATGTCCCGGGTGGGCCTGTGGAATGGGAGAGGGGAGGAAGTCTATTGTCATGCAGAGGGACATGGAAAGACTTGTCTGAAGCTTATCCCCTGCACTGGGGTCAGGTCGGGAAGGGACGGCACAGAGGTGAGCAGGAACCAACCGGCCTCTCTGTGGTGGGGCTGGCCCCGGGGCAGGCGTGGGGGTGATGGCTGGAAGTGGGATGGCGCGTGAGTTGGCACCAGCCAGCGGTGGAGGCAGAGACTCAGAGGTCAGGGATCTCTCTCTCTGTCTCTGTCTCTGTCTCTCTCCCTCAGGGAGCTGAGGAGAGTAAGTTGGCGCCCCCTGCCCACCTCGCCTACCTCTCCATGGGCCCTTCTTTCTCTGGCCGCTCCGGGAGCCCTGCGGGCTTGGGTTCAACCCCCCACACACCGCACAGGCCAAGGGCGCATGCGCGACCGCCTGGGCCTAGGGCTGGCCTCCAGGGGGGGGGGTCCTCAGCGAAGGCCCCGCCCTCCCTCCAGGCTCTGACCCAGCTGCAGCTCTTCCATCGCCGCCCTTCTGGACTCGGCTTCAGCTGTCTCCCTCCCCTCCCCCACTCCCACTCAGCTTGCAGGCCGCTTCCCTGCCTTGAAAGCATTGCTCTGGCCCTGAGGGCCACAGACCTACTGGGCTTCAAGCTCAAGGCTCTGCCTGGGCCTGCTGCTTCGGCCAGGGGCTCATTTTTTCCTGGAAAGACAAAGCCATGGCCTCACCCCACGCCTGCACTTTGCCACGGCAGGCAGCCCAGGTGTAGGAAAGGCTCTGTGGAGTCAGAAGTGCCGAGACAGGCAGATGGCACCGCAGGCTTTGGGGGTCAGGGCGCAACGGGGCTAGCCCCTCCTCCCGGGAGTCGGGGAGGCCCGGCCTTCCTAGTGCCCAGGCCACGGCTCCGGGGAGAAACCCGCCATGGAGGGCACGTGGGAGGCCCTCTGCCTGAGGTGGCAGGTGTCACGCCAGGGCCACTGCAAGCCTGGCTCGGCTTGCCTGCTTTCTCCAAAGGAGGCTGGCCGACCAGCCGAACCTGGCACCTGGGCCAGGCCCCTTCCAAGGGGACGAGTTCCAGAGGCTAGAGCCCTGGGGGCGGCTGCCAAGTCTCCTGGGGCGTGTGCTGGGCCCCCGTCAGAGGAGGAAGCAGCCTGGTAAACGGTGTGCCAGGCCTGAGATCTGGAGGCCTCCCACAGCCGGGTCCCTGTCCTGCCCAGGCCCCCCGAGGGAGGACGATGGTCGGGCAGTGGCGAGCGGGGTGGGGCTGGCGCCGAGCCTGCCCTTGGATGCCCCGGGGAAGGGCGCCGGGGGATGGGCTGCCCCTGGCCGGGTCTGAGGGACCGACCCAGCTCAGGGCTGTCGGGGGCAGAGAGAGAACCCCCCTCCGCCCTTTCCCTTCAGGTTCTTAGGGCTGGCCAAATCCTTCCCAAGACAGCTTGTCTGGAGAAAATCAGACCCAGCTGAAGAACATGTGTCCATGGGGGAAACCCGGGAAACTGAGTCTCCCCACACAATAGCAGAGATTCTCATCTTGCATCCTCTCCTGAGCTAATGACAAAGGTGGATGTCCCGGGTGGGCCTGTGGAATGGGAGAGGGGAGGAAGTCTATTGTCATGCAGAGGGACATGGAAAGACTTGTCTGAAGCTTATCCCCTGCACTGGGGTCAGGTCGGGAAGGGACGGCACAGAGGTGAGCAGGAACCAACCGGCCTCTCTGTGGTGGGGCTGGCCCCGGGGCAGGCGTGGGGGTGATGGCTGGAAGTGGGATGGCGCGTGAGTTGGCACCAGCCAGCGGTGGAGGCAGAGACTCAGAGGTCAGGGATCTCTCTCTCTGTCTCTGTCTCTGTCTCTCTCCCTCAGGGAGCTGAGGAGAGTAAGGTGGCGCCCCCTGCCCACCTCGCCTACCTCTCCATGGGCCCTTCTTTCTCTGGCCGCTCCGGGAGCCCTGCGGGCTTAGGTTCAACCCCCCACACACCGCACAGGCCAAGGGCGCATGCGCGACCGCCGGGGCCTAGGGCTGGCCTCGGGGGGGGGGGGGGCCTCAGTGAAGGCCCCGCCCTCCCTCCAGGCTCTGACCCAGCTGCAGCTCTTCCATCGCCGCCCTTCTGGACTCGGCTTCAGCTGTCTCCCTCCCCTCCCCCACTCCCACTCAGCTTGCAGGCCGCTTCCCTGCCTTGAAAGCATGGCTCTGGCCCTGAGGGCCACAGACCTACTGGGCTTCAAGCTCAAGGCTCTGCCTGGGCCTGCTGCTTCGGCCAGGGGCTCATTTTTTCCTGGAAAGACAAAGCCATGGCCTCACCCCACGCCTGCACTTTGCCACGGCAGGCAGCCCAGATGTAGGAAAGGCTCTGTGGAGTCAGAAGTGCCGAGACAGGCAGATGGCACCAGAGGGTTTGGGGGCCAGGGCGCAAGTGGGCTAGCCCCTCCTCCCGGGAGTCGGGGAGGCCCGGCCTTCCTAGTGCCCAGGCCACGGCTCCGGGGAGAAACCCGCCATGGAGGGCACGCGGGAGGCCCTCTGCCTGAGGTGGCAGGTGTCACGCCAGGGCCACTGCAAGCCTGGCTCGGCTTGCCTGCTTTCTCCAAAGGAGGCTGGCCGACCAGCCGAGCCTGGCACCTGGGCCAGGCCCCTTCCAAGGGGACGAGTTCCAGAGGCTAGAGCCCTGGGGGCGGCTGCCAAGTCTCCTGGGGCATGTGCTGGGCCCCCGTCAGTGGAGGAAGCAGCCTGGTAAACGGTGTGCCAGGCCTGAGATCTGGAGGCCTCCCACAGCCGGGTCCCTGTCCTGCCCAGGCCCCCCGAGGGAGGACGATGGTCGGGCAGTGGCGAGCGGGGTGGGGCTGGCGCCGAGCCTGCCCTTGGATGCCCCGGGGAAGGGCGCCGGGGGATGGGCTGCCCCTGGCCGGGTCTGAGGGACCGACCCAGCTCGGGGCTGTCGGGGGCAGAGAGAGAACCCCCCTCCGCCCTTTCCCTTCAGGTTCTTAGGGCTGGCCAAATCCTTCCCAAGACAGCTTGTCTGGAGAAAATCAGACCCAGCTGAAGAACATGTGTCCATGGGGGAAACCCGGGAAACTGAGTCTCCCCACACAATAGCAGAGATTCTCATCTTGCATCCTCTCCTGAGCTAATGACAAAGGTGGATGTCCCGGGTGGGCCTGTGGAATGGGAGAGGGGAGGAAGTCTATTGTCATGCAGAGGGACATGGAAAGACTTGTCTGAAGCTTATCCCCTGCACTGGGGTCAGGTCGGGAAGGGACGGCACAGAGGTGAGCAGGAACCAACCGGCCTCTCTGTGGTGGGGCTGGCCCCGGGGCAGGCGTGGGGGTGATGGCTGGAAGTGGGATGGCGCGTGAGTTGGCACCAGCCAGCGGTGGAGGCAGAGACTCAGAGGTCAGGGATCTCTCTCTCTGTCTCTGTCTCTGTCTCTCTCCCTCAGGGAGCTGAGGAGAGTAAGGTGGCGCCCCCTGCCCACCTCGCCTACCTCTCCATGGGCCCTTCTTTCTCTGGCCGCTCCGGGAGCCCTGCGGGCTTGGGTTCAACCCCCCACACACCGCACAGGCCAAGGGCGCATGCGCGACCGCCGGGGCCTAGGGCTGGCCTCGGGGGGGGGGGGGTCCTCAGTGAAGGCCCCGCCCTCCCTCCAGGCTCTGACCCAGCTGCAGCTCTTCCATCGCCGCCCTTCTGGACTCGGCTTCAGCTGTCTCCCTCCCCTCCCCCACTCCCACTCAGCTTGCAGGCCGCTTCCCTGCCTTGAAAGCATGGCTCTGGCCCTGAGGGCCACAGACCTACTGGGCTTCAAGCTCAAGGCTCTGCCTGGGCCTGCTGCTTCGGCCAGGGGCTCATTTTTTCCTGGAAAGACAAAGCCATGGCCTCACCCCACACCTGCACTTTGCCACGGCAGGCAGCCCAGATGTAGGAAAGGCTCTGTGGAGTCAGAAGTGCCGAGACAGGCAGATGGCACCAGAGGGTTTGGGGGCCAGGGCGCAAGTGGGCAAGACCCTCCTCCCGGGAGTCGGGGAGGCCCGGCCTTCCTAGTGCCCAGGCCACGGCTCCGGGGAGAAACCCGCCATGGAGGGCACGCGGGAGGCCCTCTGCCTGAGGTGGCAGGTGTCACGCCAGGGCCACTGCAAGCCTGGCTCGGCTTGCCTGCTTTCTCCAAAGGAGGCTGGCCGACCAGCCGAGCCTGGCACCTGGGCCAGGCCCCTTCCAAGGGGACGAGTTCCAGAGGCTAGAGCCCTGGGGGCGGCTGCCAAGTCTCCTGGGGCATGTGCTGGGCCCCCGTCAGTGGAGGAAGCAGCCTGGTAAACGGTGTGCCAGGCCTGAGATCTGGAGGCCTCCCACAGCCGGGTCCCTGTCCTGCCCAGGCCCCCCGAGGGAGGACGATGGTCGGGCAGTGGCGAGCGGGGTGGGGCTGGCGCCGAGCCTGCCCTTGGATGCCCCGGGGAAGGGCGCCGGGGGATGGGCTGCCCCTGGCCGGGTCTGAGGGACCGACCCAGCTCGGGGCTGTCGGGGGCAGAGAGAGAACCCCCCTCCGCCCTTTCCCTTCAGGTTCTTAGGGCTGGCCAAATCCTTCCCAAGACAGCTTGTCTGGAGAAAATCAGACCCAGCTGAAGAACATGTGTCCATGGGGGAAACCCGGGAAACTGAGTCTCCCCACACAATAGCAGAGATTCTCATCTTGCATCCTCTCCTGAGCTAATGACAAAGGTGGATGTCCCGGGTGGGCCTGTGGAATGGGAGAGGGGAGGAAGTCTATTGTCATGCAGAGGGACATGGAAAGACTTGTCTGAAGCTTATCCCCTGCACTGGGGTCAGGTCGGGAAGGGACGGCACAGAGGTGAGCAGGAACCAACCGGCCTCTCTGTGGTGGGGCTGGCCCCGGGGCAGGCGTGGGGGTGATGGCTGGAAGTGGGATGGCGCGTGAGTTGGCACCAGCCAGCGGTGGAGGCAGAGACTCAGAGGTCAGGGATCTCTCTCTCTGTCTCTGTCTCTGTCTCTCTCCCTCAGGGAGCTGAGGAGAGTAAGGTGGCGCCCCCTGCCCACCTCGCCTACCTCTCCATGGGCCCTTCTTTCTCTGGCCGCTCCGGGAGCCCTGCGGGCTTGGGTTCAACCCCCCACACACCGCACAGGCCAAGGGCGCATGCGCGACCGCCGGGGCCTAGGGCTGGCCTCGGGGGGGGGGGGTCCTCAGTGAAGGCCCCGCCCTCCCTCCAGGCTCTGACCCAGCTGCAGCTCTTCCATCGCCGCCCTTCTGGACTCGGCTTCAGCTGTCTCCCTCCCCTCCCCCACTCCCACTCAGCTTGCAGGCCGCTTCCCTGCCTTGAAAGCATGGCTCTGGCCCTGAGGGCCACAGACCTACTGGGCTTCAAGCTCAAGGCTCTGCCTGGGCCTGCTGCTTCGGCCAGGGGCTCATTTTTTCCTGGAAAGACAAAGCCATGGCCTCACCCCACACCTGCACTTTGCCACGGCAGGCAGCCCAGATGTAGGAAAGGCTCTGTGGAGTCAGAAGTGCCGAAACAGGCAGATGGCACCAGAGGGTTTGGGGGCCAGGGCGCAAGTGGGCAAGCCCCTCCTCCCGGGAGTCGGGGAGGCCCGGCCTTCCTAGTGCCCAGGCCACGGCTCCGGGGAGAAACCCGCCATGGAGGGCACGCGGGAGGCCCTCTGCCTGAGGTGGCAGGTGTCACGCCAGGGCCACTGCAAGCCTGGCTCGGCTTGCCTGCTTTCTCCAAAGGAGGCTGGCCGACCAGCCGAGCCTGGCACCTGGGCCAGGCCCCTTCCAAGGGGACGAGTTCCAGAGGCTAGAGCCCTGGGGGCGGCTGCCAAGTCTCCTGGGGCATGTGCTGGGCCCCTGTCAGTGGAGGAAGCAGCCTGGTAAACGGTGTGCCAGGCCTGAGATCTGGAGGCCTCCCACAGCCGGGTCCCTGTCCTGCCCAGGCCCCCCGAGGGAGGACGATGGTCGGGCAGTGGCGAGCGGGGTGGGGCTGGCGCCGAGCCTGCCCTTGGATGCCCCGGGGAAGGGCGCCGGGGGATGGGCTGCCCCTGGCCGGGTCTGAGGGACCGACCCAGCTCGGGGCTGTCGGGGGCAGAGAGAGAACCCCCCTCCGCCCTTTCCCTTCAGGTTCTTAGGGCTGGCCAAATCCTTCCCAAGACAGCTTGTCTGGAGAAAATCAGACCCAGCTGAAGAACATGTGTCCATGGGGGAAACCCGGGAAACTGAGTCTCCCCACACAATAGCAGAGATTCTCATCTTGCATCCTCTCCTGAGCTAATGACAAAGGTGGATGTCCCGGGTGGGCCTGTGGAATGGGAGAGGGGAGGAAGTCTATTGTCATGCAGAGGGACATGGAAAGACTTGTCTGAAGCTTATCCCCTGCACTGGGGTCAGGTCGGGAAGGGACGGCACAGAGGTGAGCAGGAACCAACCGGCCTCTCTGTGGTGGGGCTGGCCCCGGGGCAGGCGTGGGGGTGATGGCTGGAAGTGGGATGGCGCGTGAGTTGGCACCAGCCAGCGGTGGAGGCAGAGACTCAGAGGACAGGGATCTCTCTCTCTGTCTCTGTCTCTGTCTCTCTCCCTCAGGGAGCTGAGGAGAGTAAGGTGGCGCCCCCTGCCCACCTCGCCTACCTCTCCATGGGCCCTTCTTTCTCTGGCCGCTCCGGGAGCCCTGCGGGCTTGGGTTCAACCCCCCACACACCGCACAGGCCAAGGGCGCATGCGCGACCGCCTGGGCCTAGGGCTGGCCTCCAGGGGGGGGGTCCTCAGCGAAGGCCCCGCCCTCCCTCCAGGCTCTGACCCAGCTGCAGCTCTTCCATCGCCGCCCTTCTGGACTCGGCTTCAGCTGTCTCCCTCCCCTCCCCCACTCCCACTCAGCTTGCAGGCCGCTTCCCTGCCTTGAAAGTATTGCTCTGGCCCTGAGGGTCACAGACCTACTGGGCTTCAAACTCAAGTCTCTGCCTGGGCCTGCTGCTTCGGCCAGGGGCTCATTTTTTCCTGGAAAGACAAAGCCATGGCCTCACCCCACGCCTGCACTTTGCCACGGCAGGCAGCCCAGGTGTAGGAAAGGCTCTGTGGAGTCAGAAGTGCCGAGACAGGCAGATGGCACCGCAGGCTTTGGGGGTCAGGGCGCAACGGGGCTAGCCCCTCCTCCCGGGAGTCGGGGAGGCCCGGCCTTCCTAGTGCCCAGGCCACGGCTCCGGGGAGAAACCCGCCATGGAGGGCACGCGGGAGGCCCTCTGCCTGAGGTGGCAGGTGTCACGCCAGGGCCACAGCAATCCTGGCTCGGCTTGCCTGCTTTCTCCAAAGGAGGCTGGCCGACCAGCCGAACCTGGCACCTGGGCCAGGCCCCTTCCAAGGGGACGAGTTCCAGAGGCTAGAGCCCTGGGGGCGGCTGCCAAGTCTCCTGGGGCGTGTGCTGGGCCCCCGTCAGAGGAGGAAGCAGCCTGGTAAACGGTGTGCCAGGCCTGAGATCTGGAGGCCTCCCACAGCCGGGTCCCTGTCCTGCCCAGGCCCCCCGAGGGAGGACGATGGTCGGGCAGTGGCGAGCGGGGTGGGGCTGGCGCCGAGCCTGCCCTTGGATGCCCCGGGGAAGGGCGCCGGGGGATGGGCTGCCCCTGGCCGGGTCTGAGGGACCGACCCAGCTCAGGGCTGTCGGGGGCAGAGAGAGAACCCCCCTCCGCCCTTTCCCTTCAGGTTCTTAGGGCTGGCCAAATCCTTCCCAAGACAGCTTGTCTGGAGAAAATCAGACCCAGCTGAAGAACATGTGTCCATGGGGGAAACCCGGGAAACTGAGTCTCCCCACACAATAGCAGAGATTCTCATCTTGCATCCTCTCCTGAGCTAATGACAAAGGTGGATGTCCCGGGTGGGCCTGTGGAATGGGAGAGGGGAGGAAGTCTATTGTCATGCAGAGGGACATGGAAAGACTTGTCTGAAGCTTATCCCCTGCACTGGGGTCAGGTCGGGAAGGGACGGCACAGAGGTGAGCAGGAACCAACCGGCCTCTCTGTGGTGGGGCTGGCCCCGGGGCAGGCGTGGGGGTGATGGCTGGAAGTGGGATGGCGCGTGAGTTGGCACCAGCCAGCGGTGGAGGCAGAGACTCAGAGGTCAGGGATCTCTCTCTCTGTCTCTGTCTCTCTCTCTCTCCCTCAGGGAGCTGAGGAGAGTAAGGTGGCGCCCCCTGCCCACCTCGCCTACCTCTCCATGGGCCCTTCTTTCTCTGGCCGCTCCGGGAGCCCTGCGGGCTTGGGTTCAACCCCCCACACACCGCACAGGCCAAGGGCGCATGCGCGACCGCCTGGGCCTAGTGCTGGCCTCCAGGGGGGGGGTCCTCAGCGAAGGCCCCGCCCTCCCTCCAGGCTCTGACCCAGCTGCAGCTCTTCCATCGCCGCCCTTCTGGACTCGGCTTCAGCTGTCTCCCTCCCCTCCCCCACTCCCACTCAGCTTGCAGGCCGCTTCCCTGCCTTGAAAGCATTGCTCTGGCCCTGAGGGCCACAGACCTACTGGGCTTCAAGCTCAAGGCTCTGCCTGGGCCTGCTGCTTCGGCCAGGGGCTCATTTTTTCCTGGAAAGACAAAGCCATGGCCTCACCCCACGCCTGCACTTTGCCACGGCAGGCAGCCCAGGTGTAGGAAAGGCTCTGTGGAGTCAGAAGTGCCGAGACAGGCAGATGGCACCGCAGGCTTTGGGGGTCAGGGCGCAACGGGGCTAGCCCCTCCTCCCGGGAGTCGGGGAGGCCCGGCCTTCCTAGTGCCCAGGCCACGGCTCCGGGGAGAAACCCGCCATGGAGGGCACGCGGGAGGCCCTCTGCCTGAGGTGGCAGGTGTCACGCCAGGGCCACTGCAAGCCTGGCTCGGCTTGCCTGCTTTCTCCAAAGGAGGCTGGCCGACCAGCCGAACCTGGCACTGGGCCAGGCCCCTTCCAAGGGGACGAGTTCCAGAGGATAGAGCCCTGGGGGCGGCTGCCAAGTCTCCTGGGGCGTGTGCTGGGCCCCCGTCAGAGGAGGAAGCAGCCTGGTAAACGGTGTGCCAGGCCTGAGATCTGGAGGCCTCCCACACTCGGGTCCCTGTCCTGCCCAGGCCCCCCGAGGGAGGACGATGGTCGGGCAGTGGCGAGCGGGGTGGGGCTGGCGCCGAGCCTGCCCTTGGATGCCCCGGGGAAGGGCGCCGGGGGATGGGCTGCCCCTGGCCGGGTCTGAGGGACCGACCCAGCTCAGGGCTGTCGGGGGCAGAGAGAGAACCCCCCTCCGCCCTTTCCCTTCAGGTTCTTAGGGCTGGCCAAATCCTTCCCAAGACAGCTTGTCTGGAGAAAATCAGACCCAGCTGAAGAACATGTGTCCATGGGGGAAACCCGGGAAACTGAGTCTCCCCACACAATAGCAGAGATTCTCATCTTGCATCCTCTCCTGAGCTAATGACAAAGGTGGATGTCCCGGGTGGGCCTGTGGAATGGGAGAGGGGAGGAAGTCTATTGTCATGCAGAGGGACATGGAAAGACTTGTCTGAAGCTTATCCCCTGCACTGGGGTCAGGTCGGGAAGGGACGGCACAGAGGTGAGCAGGAACCAACCGGCCTCTCTGTGGTGGGGCTGGCCCCGGGGCAGGCGTGGGGGTGATGGCTGGAAGTGGGATGGCGCGTGAGTTGGCACCAGCCAGCGGTGGAGGCAGAGACTCAGAGGTCAGGGATCTCTCTCTCTGTCTCTGTCTCTCTCTCTCTCCCTCAGGGAGCTGAGGAGAGTAAGGTGGCGCCCCCTGCCCACCTCGCCTACCTCTCCATGGGCCCTTCTTTCTCTGGCCGCTCCGGGAGCCCTGCGGGCTTGGGTTCAACCCCCCACACACCGCACAGGCCAAGGGCACATGCGCGACCGCCGGGGCCTAGGGCTGGCCTCGGGGGGGCGGGGGGTCCTCAGTGAAGGCCCCGCCCTCCCTCCAGGCTCTGACCCAGCTGCAGCTCTTCCATCGCCGCCCTTCTGGACTCGGCTTCAGCTGTCTCCCTCCCCTCCCCCACTCCCACTCAGCTTGCAGGCCGCTTCCCTGCCTTGAAAGCATGGCTCTGGCCCTGAGGGCCACAGACCTACTGGGCTTCAAGCTCAAGGCTCTGCCTGGGCCTGCTGCTTCGGCCAGGGGCTCATTTTTTCCTGGAAAGACAAAGCCATGGCCTCACCCCACACCTGCACTTTGCCACGGCAGGCAGCCCAGATGTAGGAAAGGCTCTGTGGAGTCAGAAGTGCCGAGACAGGCAGATGGCACCAGAGGGTTTGGGGGCCAGGGCGCAAGTGGGCTAGCCCCTCCTCCCGGGAGTCGGGGAGGCCCGGCCTTCCTAGTGCCCAGGCCACGGCTCCGGGGAGAAACCCGCCATGGAGGGCACGCGGGAGGCCCTCTGCCTGAGGTGGCAGGTGTCACGCCAGGGCCAATGCAAGCCCGGCTCGGCTTGCCTGCTTTCTCCAAAGGAGGCTGGCCGACCAGCCGAGCCTGGCACCTGGGCCAGGCCCCTTCCAAGGGGACGAGTTCCAGAGGCTAGAGCCCTGGGGGCGGCTGCCAAGTCTCCTGGGGCATGTGCTGGGCCCCTGTCAGTGGAGGAAGCAGCCTGGTAAACGGTGTGCCAGGCCTGAGATCTGGAGGCCTCCCACAGCCGGGTCCCTGTCCTGCCCAGGCCCCCCGAGGGAGGACGATGGTCGGGCAGTGGCGAGCGGGGTGGGGCTGGCGCCGAGCCTGCCCTTGGATGCCCCGGGGAAGGGCGCCGGGGGATGGGCTGCCCCTGGCCGGGTCTGAGGGACCGACCCAGCTCGGGGCTGTCGGGGGCAGAGAGAGAACCCCCCTCCGCCCTTTCCCTTCAGGTTCTTAGGGCTGGCCAAATCCTTCCCAAGACAGCTTGTCTGGAGAAAATCAGACCCAGCTGAAGAACATGTGTCCATGGGGGAAACCCGGGAAACTGAGTCTCCCCACACAATAGCAGAGATTCTCATCTTGCATCCTCTCCTGAGCTAATGACAAAGGTGGATGTCCCGGGTGGGCCTGTGGAATGGGAGAGGGGAGGAAGTCTATTGTCATGCAGAGGGACATGGAAAGACTTGTCTGAAGCTTATCCCCTGCACTGGGGTCAGGTCGGGAAGGGACGGCACAGAGGTGAGCAGGAACCAACCGGCCTCTCTGTGGTGGGGCTGGCCCCGGGGCAGGCGTGGTGGTGATGGCTGGAAGTGGGATGGCGCGTGAGTTGGCACCAGCCAGCGGTGGAGGCAGAGACTCAGAGGTCAGGGATCTCTCTCTCTGTCTCTGTCTCTGTCTCTCTCCCTCAGGGAGCTGAGGAGAGTAAGGTGGCGCCCCCTGCCCACCTCGCCTACCTCTCCATGGGCCCTTCTTTCTCTGGCCGCTCCGGGAGCCCTGCGGGCTTGGGTTCAACCCCCCACACACCGCACAGGCCAAGGGCGCATGCGCGACCGCCGGGGCCTAGGGCTGGCCTCGGGGGGGGGGGGGGGTCCTCAGTGAAGGCCCCGCCCTCCCTCCAGGCTCTGACCCAGCTGCAGCTCTTCCATCGCCGCCCTTCTGGACTCGGCTTCAGCTGTCTCCCTCCCCTCCCCCACTCCCACTCAGCTTGCAGGCCGCTTCCCTGCCTTGAAAGCATGGCTCTGGCCCTGAGGGCCACAGACCTACTGGGCTTCAAGCTCAAGGCTCTGCCTGGGCCTGCTGCTTCGGCCAGGGGCTCATTTTTTCCTGGAAAGACAAAGCCATGGCCTCACCCCACACCTGCACTTTGCCACGGCAGGCAGCCCAGATGTAGGAAAGGCTCTGTGGAGTCAGAAGTGCCGAGACAGGCAGATGGCACCAGAGGGTTTGGGGGCCAGGGCGCAAGTGGGCTAGCCCCTCCTCCCGGGAGTCGGGGAGGCCCGGCCTTCCTACTGCCCAGGCCACGGCTCCGGGGAGAAACCCGCCATGGAGGGCACGCGGGAGGCCCTCTGCCTGAGGTGGCAGGTGTCACGCCAGGGCCACTGCAAGCCTGGCTCGGCTTGCCTGCTTTCTCCAAAGGAGGCTGGCCGACCAGCCGAGCCTGGCACCTGGGCCAGGCCCCTTCCAAGGGGACGAGTTCCAGAGGCTAGAGCCCTGGGGGCGGCTGCCAAGTCTCCTGGGGCATGTGCTGGGCCCCTGTCAGTGGAGGAAGCAGCCTGGTAAATGGTGTGCCAGGCCTGAGATCTGGAGGCCTCCCACAGCCGGGTCCCTGTCCTGCCCAGGCCCCCCGAGGGAGGACGATGGTCGGGCAGTGGCGAGCGGGGTGGGGCTGCCGCCGAGCCTGCCCTTGGATGCCCCGGGGAAGGGCGCCGGGGGATGGGCTGCCCCTGGCCGGGTCTGAGGGACCGACCCAGCTCGGGGCTGTCGGGGGCAGAGAGAGAACCCCCCTCCGCCCTTTCCCTTCAGGTTCTTAGGGCTGGCCAAATCCTTCCCAAGACAGCTTGTCTGGAGAAAATCAGACCCAGCTGAAGAACATGTGTCCATGGGGGAAACCCGGGAAACTGAGTCTCCCCACACAATAGCAGAGATTCTCATCTTGCATCCTCTCCTGAGCTAATGACAAAGGTGGATGTCCCGGGTGGGCCTGTGGAATGGGAGAGGGGAGGAAGTCTATTGTCATGCAGAGGGACATGGAAAGACTTGTCTGAAGCTTATCCCCTGCACTGGGGTCAGGTCGGGAAGGGACGGCACAGAGGTGAGCAGGAACCAACCGGCCTCTCTGTGGTGGGGCTGGCCCCGGGGCAGGCGTGGGGGTGATGGCTGGAAGTGGGATGGCGCGTGAGTTGGCACCAGCCAGCGGTGGAGGCAGAGACTCAGAGGTCAGGGATCTCTCTCTCTGTCTCTGTCTCTCTCCCTCAGGGAGCTGAGGAGAGTAAGGTGGCGCCCCCTGCCCACCTCGCCTACCTCTCCATGGGCCCTTCTTTCTCTGGCCGCTCCGGGAGCCCTGCGGGCTTGGGTTCAACCCCCCACACACCGCACAGGCCAAGGGCGCATGCGCCAGCTGCAGCTCTTCCATCGCCGCCCTTCTGGACTCGGCTTCAGCTGTCTCCCTCCCCTCCCCCACTCCCACTCAGCTTGCAGGCCGCTTCCCTGCCTTGAAAGCATGGCTCTGGCCCTGAGGGCCACAGACCTACTGGGCTTCAAGCTCAAGGCTCTGCCTGGGCCTGCTGCTTCGGCCAGGGGCTCATTTTTTCCTGGAAAGACAAAGCCATGGCCTCACCCCACGCCTGCACTTTGCCACGGCAGGCAGCCCAGATGTAGGAAAGGCTCTGTGGAGTCAGAAGTGCCGAGACAGGCAGATGGCACCAGAGGGTTTGGGGGCCAGGGCGCAAGTGGGCTAGCCCCTCCTCCCGGGAGTCGGGGAGGCCCGGCCTTCCTAGTGCCCAGGCCACGGCTCCGGGGAGAAACCCGCCATGGAGGGCACGCGGGAGGCCCTCTGCCTGAGGTGGCAGGTGTCACGCCAGGGCCACTGCAAGCCTGGCTCGGCTTGCCTGCTTTCTCCAAAGGAGGCTGGCCGACCAGCCGAGCCTGGCACCTGGGCCAGGCCCCTTCCAAGGGGACGAGTTCCAGAGGATAGAGCCCTGGGGGCGGCTGCCAAGTCTCCTGGGGCGTGTGCTGGGCCCCCGTCAGAGGAGGAAGCAGCCTGGTAAACGGTGTGCCAGGCCTGAGATCTGGAGGCCTCCCACAGCCGGGTCCCTGTCCTGCCCAGGCCCCCCGAGGGAGGACGATGGTCGGGCAGTGGCGAGCGGGGTGGGGCTGGCGCCGAGCCTGCCCTTGGATGCCCCGGGGAAGGGCGCCGGGGGATGGGCTGCCCCTGGCCGGGTCTGAGGGACCGACCCAGCTCGGGGCTGTCGGGGGCAGAGAGAGAACCCCCCTCCGCCCTTTCCCTTCAGGTTCTTAGGGCTGGCCAAATCCTTCCCAAGACAGCTTGTCTGGAGAAAATCAGACCCAGCTGAAGAACATGTGTCCATGGGGGAAACCCGGGAAACTGAGTCTCCCCACACAATAGCAGAGATTCTCATCTTGCATCCTCTCCTGAGCTAATGACAAAGGTGGATGTCCCGGGTGGGTGGGCCTGTGGAATGGGAGAGGGGAGGAAGTCTATTGTCATGCAGAGGGACATGGAAAGACTTGTCTGAAGCTTATCCCCTGCACTGGGGTCAGGTCGGGAAGGGACGGCACAGAGGTGAGCAGGAACCAACCGGCCTCTCTGTGGTGGGGCTGGCCCCGGGGCAGGCGTGGGGGTGATGGCTGGAAGTGGGATGGCGCGTGAGTTGGCACCAGCCAGCGGTGGAGGCAGAGACTCAGAGGTCAGGGATCTCTCTCTCTGTCTCTGTCTCTGTCTCTCTCCCTCAGGGAGCTGAGGAGAGTAAGGGGGCGCCCCCTGCCCACCTCGCCTACCTCTCCATGGGCCCTTCTTTCTCTGGCCGCTCCGGGAGCCCTGCGGGCTTGGGTTCAACCCCCCACACACCGCACAGGCCAAGGGCGCATGCGCGACCGCCGGGGCCTAGGGCTGGCCTGGGGGGGGGGGGTCCTCAGTGAAGGCCCCGCCCTCCCTCCAGGCTCTGACCCAGCTGCAGCTCTTCCATCGCCGCCCTTCTGGACTCGGCTTCAGCTGTCTCCCTCCCCTCCCCCACTCCCACTCAGCTTGCAGGCCGCTTCCCTGCCTTGAAAGCATTGCTCTGGCCCTGAGGGCCACAGACCTACTGGGCTTCAAGCTCAAGGCTCTGCCTGGGCCTGCTGCTTCGGCCAGGGGCTCATTTTTTCCTGGAAAGACAAAGCCATGGCCTCACCCCACGCCTGCACTTTGCCACGGCAGGCAGCCCAGGTGTAGGAAAGGCTCTGTGGAGTCAGAAGTGCCGAGACAGGCAGATGGCACCGCAGGCTTTGGGGGCCAGGGCGCAAGTGGGCTAGCCCCTCCTCCCGGGAGTCGGGGAGGCCCGGCCTTCCTAGTGCCCAGGCCACGGCTCCGGGGAGAAACCCGCCATGGAGGGCACGCGGGAGGCCCTCTGCCTGAGGTGGCAGGTGTCACGCCAGGGCCACTGCAAGCCTGGCTCGGCTTGCCTGCTTTCTCCAAAGGAGGCTGGCCGACCAGCCGAACCTGGCACCTGGGCCAGGCCCCTTCCAAGGGGACGAGTTCCAGAGGCTAGAGCCCTGGGGGCGGCTGCCAAGTCTCCTGGGGCGTGTGCTGGGCCCCCGTCAGAGGAGGAAGCAGCCTGGTAAACGGTGTGCCAGGCCTGAGATCTGGAGGCCTCCCACAGCCGGGTCCCTGTCCTGCCCAGGCCCCCCGAGGGAGGACGATGGTCGGGCAGTGGCGAGCGGGGTGGGGCTGGCGCCGAGCCTGCCCTTGGATGCCCCGGGGAAGGGCGCCGGGGGATGGGCTGCCCCTGGCCGGGTCTGAGGGACCGACCCAGCTCAGGGCTGTCGGGGGCAGAGAGAGAACCCCCCTCCGCCCTTTCCCTTCAGGTTCTTAGGGCTGGCCAAATCCTTCCCAAGACAGCTTGTCTGGAGAAAATCAGACCCAGCTGAAGAACATGTGTCCATGGGGGAAACCCGGGAAACTGAGTCTCCCCACACAATAGCAGAGATTCTCATCTTGCATCCTCTCCTGAGCTAATGACAAAGGTGGATGTCCCGGGTGGGTGGGCCTGTGGAATGGGAGAGGGGAGGAAGTCTATTGTCATGCAGAGGGACATGGAAAGACTTGTCTGAAGCTTATCCCCTGCACTGGGGTCAGGTCGGGAAGGGACGGCACAGAGGTGAGCAGGAACCAACCGGCCTCTCTGTGGTGGGGCTGGCCCCGGGGCAGGCGTGGGGGTGATGGCTGGAAGTGGGATGGCGCGTGAGTTGGCACCAGCCAGCGGTGGAGGCAGAGACTCAGAGGTCAGGGATCTCTCTCTCTGTCTCTGTCTCTGTCTCTCTCCCTCAGGGAGCTGAGGAGAGTAAGGGGGCGCCACCTGCCCACCTCGCCTACCTCTCCATGGGCCCTTCTTTCTCTGGCCGCTCCGGGAGCCCTGCGGGCTTGGGTTCAACCCCCCACACACCGCACAGGCCAAGGGCGCATGCGCGACCGCCGGGGCCTAGGGCTGGCCTCGGGGGGGCGGGGGGTCCTCAGTGAAGGCCCCGCCCTCCCTCCAGGCTCTGACCCAGCTGCAGCTCTTCCATCGCCGCCCTTCTGGACTCGGCTTCAGCTGTCTCCCTCCCCTCCCCCACTCCCACTCAGCTTGCAGGCCGCTTCCCTGCCTTGAAAGCATTGCTCTGGCCCTGAGGGCCACAGACCTACTGGGCTTCAAGCTCAAGGCTCTGCCTGGGCCTGCTGCTTCGGCCAGGGGCTCATTTTTTCCTGGAAAGACAAAGCCATGGCCTCACCCCACGCCTGCACTTTGCCACGGCAGGCAGCCCAGGTGTAGGAAAGGCTCTGTGGAGTCAGAAGTGCCGAGACAGGCAGATGGCACCGCAGGCTTTGGGGGCCAGGGCGCAAGTGGGCTAGCCCCTCCTCCCGGGAGTCGGGGAGGCCCGGCCTTCCTAGTGCCCAGGCCACGGCTCCGGGGAGAAACCCGCCATGGAGGGCACGCGGGAGGCCCTCTGCCTGAGGTGGCAGGTGTCACGCCAGGGCCACTGCAAGCCTGGCTCGGCTTGCCTGCTTTCTCCAAAGGAGGCTGGCCGACCAGCCGAACCTGGCACCTGGGCCAGGCCCCTTCCAAGGGGACGAGTTCCAGAGGCTAGAGCCCTGGGGGCGGCTGCCAAGTCTCCTGGGGCGTGTGCTGGGCCCCCGTCAGAGGAGGAAGCAGCCTGGTAAACGGTGTGCCAGGCCTGAGATCTGGAGGCCTCCCACAGCCGGGTCCCTGTCCTGCCCAGGCCCCCCGAGGGAGGACGATGGTCGGGCAGTGGCGAGCGGGGTGGGGCTGGCGCCGAGCCTGCCCTTGGATGCCCCGGGGAAGGGCGCCGGGGGATGGGCTGCCCCTGGCCGGGTCTGAGGGACCGACCCAGCTCAGGGCTGTCGGGGGCAGAGAGAGAACCCCCCTCCGCCCTTTCCCTTCAGGTTCTTAGGGCTGGCCAAATCCTTCCCAAGACAGCTTGTCTGGAGAAAATCAGACCCAGCTGAAGAACATGTGTCCATGGGGGAAACCCGGGAAACTGAGTCTCCCCACACAATAGCAGAGATTCTCATCTTGCATCCTCTCCTGAGCTAATGACAAAGGTGGATGTCCCGGGTGGGTGGGCCTGTGGAATGGGAGAGGGGAGGAAGTCTATTGTCATGCAGAGGGACATGGAAAGACTTGTCTGAAGCTTATCCCCTGCACTGGGGTCAGGTCGGGAAGGGACGGCACAGAGGTGAGCAGGAACCAACCGGCCTCTCTGTGGTGGGGCTGGCCCCGGGGCAGGCGTGGGGGTGATGGCTGGAAGTGGGATGGCGCGTGAGTTGGCACCAGCCAGCGGTGGAGGCAGAGACTCAGAGGTCAGGGATCTCTCTCTCTGTCTCTGTCTCTGTCTCTCTCCCTCAGGGAGCTGAGGAGAGTAAGGGGGCGCCCCCTGCCCACCTCGCCTACCTCTCCATGGGCCCTTCTTTCTCTGGCCGCTCCGGGAGCCCTGCGGGCTTGGGTTCAACCCCCCACACACCGCACAGGCCAAGGGCGCATGCGCGACCGCCGGGGCCTAGGGCTGGCCTCGGGGGGGGCGGGGGGTCCTCAGTGAAGGCCCCGCCCTCCCTCCAGGCTCTGACCCAGCTGCAGCTCTTCCATCGCCGCCCTTCTGGACTCGGCTTCAGCTGTCTGCCTCCCCTCCCCCACTCCCACTCAGCTTGCAGGCCGCTTCCCTGCCTTGAAAGCATGGCTCTGGCCCTGAGGGCCACAGACCTACTGGGCTTCAAGCTCAAGGCTCTGCCTGGGCCTGCTGCTTCGGCCAGGGGCTCATTTTTTCCTGGAAAGACAAAGCCATGGCCTCACCCCACGCCTGCACTTTGCCACGGCAGGCAGCCCAGGTGTAGGAAAGGCTCTGTGGAGTCAGAAGTGCCGAGACAGGCAGATGGCACCGCAGGCTTTGGGGGCCAGGGCGCAAGTGGGCTAGCCCCTCCTCCCGGGAGTCGGGGAGGCCCGGCCTTCCTAGTGCCCAGGCCACGGCTCCGGGGAGAAACCCGCCATGGAGGGCACGCGGGAGGCCCTCTGCCTGAGGTGGCAGGTGTCACGCCAGGGCCACTGCAAGCCTGGCTCGGCTTGCCTGCTTTCTCCAAAGGAGGCTGGCCGACCAGCCGAACCTGGCACCTGGGCCAGGCCCCTTCCAAGGGGACGAGTTCCAGAGGCTAGAGCCCTGGGGGCGGCTGCCAAGTCTCCTGGGGCGTGTGCTGGGCCCCCGTCAGAGGAGGAAGCAGCCTGGTAAACGGTGTGCCAGGCCTGAGATCTGGAGGCCTCCCACAGCCGGGTCCCTGTCCTGCCCAGGCCCCCCGAGGGAGGACGATGGTCGGGCAGTGGCGAGCGGGGTGGGGCTGGCGCCGAGCCTGCCCTTGGATGCCCCGGGGAAGGGCGCCGGGGGATGGGCTGCCCCTGGCCGGGTCTGAGGGACCGACCCAGCTCAGGGCTGTCGGGGGCAGAGAGAGAACCCCCCTCCGCCCTTTCCCTTCAGGTTCTTAGGGCTGGCCAAATCCTTCCCAAGACAGCTTGTCTGGAGAAAATCAGACCCAGCTGAAGAACATGTGTCCATGGGGGAAACCCGGGAAACTGAGTCTCCCCACACAATAGCAGAGATTCTCATCTTGCATCCTCTCCTGAGCTAATGACAAAGGTGGATGTCCCGGGTGGGTGGGCCTGTGGAATGGGAGAGGGGAGGAAGTCTATTGTCATGCAGAGGGACATGGAAAGACTTGTCTGAAGCTTATCCCCTGCACTGGGGTCAGGTCGGGAAGGGACGGCACAGAGGTGAGCAGGAACCAACCGGCCTCTCTGTGGTGGGGCTGGCCCCGGGGCAGGCGTGGGGGTGATGGCTGGAAGTGGGATGGCGCGTGAGTTGGCACCAGCCAGCGGTGGAGGCAGAGACTCAGAGGTCAGGGATCTCTCTCTCTGTCTCTGTCTCTGTCTCTCTCCCTCAGGGAGCTGAGGAGAGTAAGGGGGCGCCACCTGCCCACCTCGCCTACCTCTCCATGGGCCCTTCTTTCTCTGGCCGCTCCGGGAGCCCTGCGGGCTTGGGTTCAACCCCCCACACACCGCACAGGCCAAGGGCGCATGCGCGACCGCCGGGGCCTAGGGCTGGCCTCGGGGGGGCGGGGGGTCCTCAGTGAAGGCCCCGCCCTCCCTCCAGGCTCTGACCCAGCTGCAGCTCTTCCATCGCCGCCCTTCTGGACTCGGCTTCAGCTGTCTCCCTCCCCTCCCCCACTCCCACTCAGCTTGCAGGCCGCTTCCCTGCCTTGAAAGCATTGCTCTGGCCCTGAGGGCCACAGACCTACTGGGCTTCAAGCTCAAGGCTCTGCCTGGGCCTGCTGCTTCGGCCAGGGGCTCATTTTTTCCTGGAAAGACAAAGCCATGGCCTCACCCCACGCCTGCACTTTGCCACGGCAGGCAGCCCAGGTGTAGGAAAGGCTCTGTGGAGTCAGAAGTGCCGAGACAGGCAGATGGCACCGCAGGCTTTGGGGGCCAGGGCGCAAGTGGGCTAGCCCCTCCTCCCGGGAGTCGGGGAGGCCCGGCCTTCCTAGTGCCCAGGCCACGGCTCCGGGGAGAAACCCGCCATGGAGGGCACGCGGGAGGCCCTCTGCCTGAGGTGGCAGGTGTCACGCCAGGGCCACTGCAAGCCTGGCTCGGCTTGCCTGCTTTCTCCAAAGGAGGCTGGCCGACCAGCCGAACCTGGCACCTGGGCCAGGCCCCTTCCAAGGGGACGAGTTCCAGAGGCTAGAGCCCTGGGGGCGGCTGCCAAGTCTCCTGGGGCGTGTGCTGGGCCCCCGTCAGAGGAGGAAGCAGCCTGGTAAACGGTGTGCCAGGCCTGAGATCTGGAGGCCTCCCACAGCCGGGTCCCTGTCCTGCCCAGGCCCCCCGAGGGAGGACGATGGTCGGGCAGTGGCGAGCGGGGTGGGGCTGGCGCCGAGCCTGCCCTTGGATGCCCCGGGGAAGGGCGCCGGGGGATGGGCTGCCCCTGGCCGGGTCTGAGGGACCGACCCAGCTCAGGGCTGTCGGGGGCAGAGAGAGAACCCCCCTCCGCCCTTTCCCTTCAGGTTCTTAGGGCTGGCCAAATCCTTCCCAAGACAGCTTGTCTGGAGAAAATCAGACCCAGCTGAAGAACATGTGTCCATGGGGGAAACCCGGGAAACTGAGTCTCCCCACACAATAGCAGAGATTCTCATCTTGCATCCTCTCCTGAGCTAATGACAAAGGTGGATGTCCCGGGTGGGTGGGCCTGTGGAATGGGAGAGGGGAGGAAGTCTATTGTCATGCAGAGGGACATGGAAAGACTTGTCTGAAGCTTATCCCCTGCACTGGGGTCAGGTCGGGAAGGGACGGCACAGAGGTGAGCAGGAACCAACCGGCCTCTCTGTGGTGGGGCTGGCCCCGGGGCAGGCGTGGGGGTGATGGCTGGAAGTGGGATGGCGCGTGAGTTGGCACCAGCCAGCGGTGGAGGCAGAGACTCAGAGGTCAGGGATCTCTCTCTCTGTCTCTGTCTCTGTCTCTCTCCCTCAGGGAGCTGAGGAGAGTAAGGGGGCGCCACCTGCCCACCTCGCCTACCTCTCCATGGGCCCTTCTTTCTCTGGCCGCTCCGGGAGCCCTGCGGGCTTGGGTTCAACCCCCCACACACCGCACAGGCCAAGGGCGCATGCGCGACCGCCGGGGCCTAGGGCTGGCCTCGGGGGGGCGGGGGGTCCTCAGTGAAGGCCCCGCCCTCCCTCCAGGCTCTGACCCAGCTGCAGCTCTTCCATCGCCGCCCTTCTGGACTCGGCTTCAGCTGTCTCCCTCCCCTCCCCCACTCCCACTCAGCTTGCAGGCCGCTTCCCTGCCTTGAAAGCATTGCTCTGGCCCTGAGGGCCACAGACCTACTGGGCTTCAAGCTCAAGGCTCTGCCTGGGCCTGCTGCTTCGGCCAGGGGCTCATTTTTTCCTGGAAAGACAAAGCCATGGCCTCACCCCACGCCTGCACTTTGCCACGGCAGGCAGCCCAGGTGTAGGAAAGGCTCTGTGGAGTCAGAAGTGCCGAGACAGGCAGATGGCACCGCAGGCTTTGGGGGCCAGGGCGCAAGTGGGCTAGCCCCTCCTCCCGGGAGTCGGGGAGGCCCGGCCTTCCTAGTGCCCAGGCCACGGCTCCGGGGAGAAACCCGCCATGGAGGGCACGCGGGAGGCCCTCTGCCTGAGGTGGCAGGTGTCACGCCAGGGCCACTGCAAGCCTGGCTCGGCTTGCCTGCTTTCTCCAAAGGAGGCTGGCCGACCAGCCGAACCTGGCACCTGGGCCAGGCCCCTTCCAAGGGGACGAGTTCCAGAGGCTAGAGCCCTGGGGGCGGCTGCCAAGTCTCCTGGGGCGTGTGCTGGGCCCCCGTCAGAGGAGGAAGCAGCCTGGTAAACGGTGTGCCAGGCCTGAGATCTGGAGGCCTCCCACAGCCGGGTCCCTGTCCTGCCCAGGCCCCCCGAGGGAGGACGATGGTCGGGCAGTGGCGAGCGGGGTGGGGCTGGCGCCGAGCCTGCCCTTGGATGCCCCGGGGAAGGGCGCCGGGGGATGGGCTGCCCCTGGCCGGGTCTGAGGGACCGACCCAGCTCAGGGCTGTCGGGGGCAGAGAGAGAACCCCCCTCCGCCCTTTCCCTTCAGGTTCTTAGGGCTGGCCAAATCCTTCCCAAGACAGCTTGTCTGGAGAAAATCAGACCCAGCTGAAGAACATGTGTCCATGGGGGAAACCCGGGAAACTGAGTCTCCCCACACAATAGCAGAGATTCTCATCTTGCATCCTCTCCTGAGCTAATGACAAAGGTGGATGTCCCGGGTGGGTGGGCCTGTGGAATGGGAGAGGGGAGGAAGTCTATTGTCATGCAGAGGGACATGGAAAGACTTGTCTGAAGCTTATCCCCTGCACTGGGGTCAGGTCGGGAAGGGACGGCACAGAGGTGAGCAGGAACCAACCGGCCTCTCTGTGGTGGGGCTGGCCCCGGGGCAGGCGTGGGGGTGATGGCTGGAAGTGGGATGGCGCGTGAGTTGGCACCAGCCAGCGGTGGAGGCAGAGACTCAGAGGTCAGGGATCTCTCTCTCTGTCTCTGTCTCTGTCTCTCTCCCTCAGGGAGCTGAGGAGAGTAAGGGGGCGCCCCCTGCCCACCTCGCCTACCTCTCCATGGGCCCTTCTTTCTCTGGCCGCTCCGGGAGCCCTGCGGGCTTGGGTTCAACCCCCCACACACCGCACAGGCCAAGGGCGCATGCGCGACCGCCGGGGCCTAGGGCTGGCCTCGGGGGGGCGGGGGGTCCTCAGTGAAGGCCCCGCCCTCCCTCCAGGCTCTGACCCAGCTGCAGCTCTTCCATCGCCGCCCTTCTGGACTCGGCTTCAGCTGTCTGCCTCCCCTCCCCCACTCCCACTCAGCTTGCAGGCCGCTTCCCTGCCTTGAAAGCATGGCTCTGGCCCTGAGGGCCACAGACCTACTGGGCTTCAAGCTCAAGGCTCTGCCTGGGCCTGCTGCTTCGGCCAGGGGCTCATTTTTTCCTGGAAAGACAAAGCCATGGCCTCACCCCACGCCTGCACTTTGCCACGGCAGGCAGCCCAGGTGTAGGAAAGGCTCTGTGGAGTCAGAAGTGCCGAGACAGGCAGATGGCACCGCAGGCTTTGGGGGCCAGGGCGCAAGTGGGCTAGCCCCTCCTCCCGGGAGTCGGGGAGGCCCGGCCTTCCTAGTGCCCAGGCCACGGCTCCGGGGAGAAACCCGCCATGGAGGGCACGCGGGAGGCCCTCTGCCTGAGGTGGCAGGTGTCACGCCAGGGCCACTGCAAGCCTGGCTCGGCTTGCCTGCTTTCTCCAAAGGAGGCTGGCCGACCAGCCGAACCTGGCACCTGGGCCAGGCCCCTTCCAAGGGGACGAGTTCCAGAGGCTAGAGCCCTGGGGGCGGCTGCCAAGTCTCCTGGGGCGTGTGCTGGGCCCCCGTCAGAGGAGGAAGCAGCCTGGTAAACGGTGTGCCAGGCCTGAGATCTGGAGGCCTCCCACAGCCGGGTCCCTGTCCTGCCCAGGCCCCCCGAGGGAGGACGATGGTCGGGCAGTGGCGAGCGGGGTGGGGCTGGCGCCGAGCCTGCCCTTGGATGCCCCGGGGAAGGGCGCCGGGGGATGGGCTGCCCCTGGCCGGGTCTGAGGGACCGACCCAGCTCAGGGCTGTCGGGGGCAGAGAGAGAACCCCCCTCCGCCCTTTCCCTTCAGGTTCTTAGGGCTGGCCAAATCCTTCCCAAGACAGCTTGTCTGGAGAAAATCAGACCCAGCTGAAGAACATGTGTCCATGGGGGAAACCCGGGAAACTGAGTCTCCCCACACAATAGCAGAGATTCTCATCTTGCATCCTCTCCTGAGCTAATGACAAAGGTGGATGTCCCGGGTGGGTGGGCCTGTGGAATGGGAGAGGGGAGGAAGTCTATTGTCATGCAGAGGGACATGGAAAGACTTGTCTGAAGCTTATCCCCTGCACTGGGGTCAGGTCGGGAAGGGACGGCACAGAGGTGAGCAGGAACCAACCGGCCTCTCTGTGGTGGGGCTGGCCCCGGGGCAGGCGTGGGGGTGATGGCTGGAAGTGGGATGGCGCGTGAGTTGGCACCAGCCAGCGGTGGAGGCAGAGACTCAGAGGTCAGGGATCTCTCTCTCTGTCTCTGTCTCTGTCTCTCTCCCTCAGGGAGCTGAGGAGAGTAAGGGGGCGCCCCCTGCCCACCTCGCCTACCTCTCCATGGGCCCTTCTTTCTCTGGCCGCTCCGGGAGCCCTGCGGGCTTGGGTTCAACCCCCCACACACCGCAGAGGCCAAGGGCGCATGCGCGACCGCCGGGGCCTAGGGCTGGCCTCGGGGGGGCGGGGGGTCCTCAGTGAAGGCCCCGCCCTCCCTCCAGGCTCTGACCCAGCTGCAGCTCTTCCATCGCCGCCCTTCTGGACTCGGCTTCAGCTGTCTCCCTCCCCTCCCCCACTCCCACTCAGCTTGCAGGCCGCTTCCCTGCCTTGAAAGCATGGCTCTGGCCCTGAGGGCCACAGACCTACTGGGCTTCAAGCTCAAGGCTCTGCCTGGGCCTGCTGCTTCGGCCAGGGGCTCATTTTTTCCTGGAAAGACAAAGCCATGGCCTCACCCCACGCCTGCACTTAGCCACGGCAGGCAGCCCAGGTGTAGGAAAGGCTCTGTGGAGTCAGAAGTGCCGAGACAGGCAGATGGCACCGCAGGCTTTGGGGGCCAGGGCGCAAGTGGGCTAGCCCCTCCTCCCGGGAGTCGGGGAGGCCCGGCCTTCCTAGTGCCCAGGCCACGGCTCCGGGGAGAAACCCGCCATGGAGGGCACGCGGGAGACCCTCTGCCTGAGGTGGCAGGTGTCACGCCAGGGCCACTGCAAGCCTGGCTCGGCTTGCCTGCTTTCTCCAAAGGAGGCTGGCCGACCAGCCGAACCTGGCACCTGGGCCAGGCCCCTTCCAAGGGGACGAGTTCCAGAGGCTAGAGCCCTGGGGGCGGCTGCCAAGTCTCCTGGGGCGTGTGCTGGGCCCCCGTCAGAGGAGGAAGCAGCCTGGTAAACGGTGTGCCAGGCCTGAGATCTGGAGGCCTCCCACAGCCGGGTCCCTGTCCTGCCCAGGCCCCCCGAGGGAGGACGATGGTCGGGCAGTGGCGAGCGGGGTGGGGCTGGCGCCGAACCTGCCCTTGGATGCCCCGGGGAAGGGCGCCGGGGGATGGGCTGGCCCTGGCCGGGTCTGAGGGACCGACCCAGCTCGGGGCTGTCGGGGGCAGAGAGAGAAGCCCCCTACGCCCTTTCCCTTCAGGTTCTTAGGGCTGGCCAAATCCTTCCCAAGACAGCTTGTCTGGAGAAAATCAGACCCAGCTGAAGAACATGTGTCCATGGGGGAAACCCGGGAAACTGAGTCTCCCCACACAATAGCAGAGATTCTCATCTTGCATCCTCTCCTGAGCTAATGACAAAGGTGGATGTCCCGGGTGGGCCTGTGGAATGGGAGAGGGGAGGAAGTCTATTGTCATGCAGAGGGACATGGAAAGACTTGTCTGAAGCTTATCCCCTGCACTGGGGTCAGGTCGGGAAGGGACGGCACAGAGGTGAGCAGGAACCAACCGGCCTCTCTGTGGTGGGGCTGGCCCGGGGCAGGCGTGGGGGTGATGGCTGGAAGTGGGATGGCGCGTGAGTTGGCACCAGCCAGCGGTGGAGGCAGAGACTCAGAGGTCAGGGATCTCTCTCTCTGTCTCTGTCTCTGTCTCTCTCCCTCAGGGAGCTGAGGAGAGTAAGGGGGCGCCCCCTGCCCACCTCGCCTACCTCTCCATGGGCCCTTCTTTCTCTGGCCGCTCCGGGAGCCCTGCGGGCTTGGGTTCAACCCCCCACACACCGCACAGGCCAAGGGCGCATGCGCGACCGCCGGGGCCTAGGGCTGGCCTCGGGGGGGGGGGGGGGGGGGGGGTCCTCAGTGAAGGCCCCGCCCTCCCTCCAGGCTCTGACCCAGCTGCAGCTCTTCCATCGCCGCCCTTCTGGACTCGGCTTCAGCTGTCTCCCTCCCCTCCCCCACTCCCACTCTGCTTGCAGGCCGCTTCCCTGCCTTGAAAGCATTGCTCTGGCCCTGAGGGCCACAGACCTACTGGGCTTCAAGCTCAAGGCTCTGCCTGGGCCTGCTGCTTCGGCCAGGGGCTCATTTTTTCCTGGAAAGACAAAGCCATGGCCTCACCCCACGCCTGCACTTTGCCACGGCAGGCAGCCCAGGTGTAGGAAAGGCTCTGTGGAGTCAGAAGTGCCGAGACAGGCAGATGGCACCGCAGGCTTTGGGGGCCAGGGCGCAAGTGGGCTAGCCCCTCCTCCCGGGAGTCGGGGAGGCCCGGCCTTCCTAGTGCCCAGGCCACGGCTCCGGGGAGAAACCCGCCATGGAGGGCACGCGGGAGGCCCTCTGCCTGAGGTGGCAGGTGTCACGCCAGGGCCACTGCAAGCCTGGCTCGGCTTGCCTGCTTTCTCCAAAGGAGGCTGGCCGACCAGCCGAACCTGGCACCTGGGCCAGGCCCCTTCCAAGGGGACGAGTTCCAGAGGCTAGAGCCCTGGGGGCGGCTGCCAAGTCTCCTGGGGCGTGTGCTGGGCCCCCGTCAGAGGAGGAAGCAGCCTGGTAAACGGTGTGCCAGGCCTGAGATCTGGAGGCCTCCCACAGCCGGGTCCCTGTCCTGCCCAGGCCCCCCGAGGGAGGACGATGGTCGGGCAGTGGCGAGCGGGGTGGGGCTGGCGCCGAGCCTGCCCTTGGATGCCCCGGGGAAGGGCGCCGGGGGATGGGCTGCCCCTGGCCGGGTCTGAGGGACCGACCCAGCTCAGGGCTGTCGGGGGCAGAGAGAGAACCCCCCTCCGCCCTTTCCCTTCAGGTTCTTAGGGCTGGCCAAATCCTTCCCAAGACAGCTTGTCTGGAGAAAATCAGACCCAGCTGAAGAACATGTGTCCATGGGGGAAACCCGGGAAACTGAGTCTCCCCACACAATAGCAGAGATTCTCATCTTGCATCCTCTCCTGAGCTAATGACAAAGGTGGATGTCCCGGGTGGGTGGGCCTGTGGAATGGGAGAGGGGAGGAAGTCTATTGTCATGCAGAGGGACATGGAAAGACTTGTCTGAAGCTTATCCCCTGCACTGGGGTCAGGTCGGGAAGGGACGGCACAGAGGTGAGCAGGAACCAACCGGCCTCTCTGTGGTGGGGCTGGCCCCGGGGCAGGCGTGGGGGTGATGGCTGGAAGTGGGATGGCGCGTGAGTTGGCACCAGCCAGCGGTGGAGGCAGAGACTCAGAGGTCAGGGATCTCTCTCTCTGTCTCTGTCTCTGTCTCTCTCCCTCAGGGAGCTGAGGAGAGTAAGGGGGCGCCCCCTGCCCACCTCGCCTACCTCTCCATGGGCCCTTCTTTCTCTGGCCGCTCCGGGAGCCCTGCGGGCTTGGGTTCAACCCCCCACACACCGCACAGGCCAAGGGCGCATGCGCGACCGCCGGGGCCTAGGGCTGGCCTCGGGGGGGCGGGGGGTCCTCAGTGAAGGCCCCGCCCTCCCTCCAGGCTCTGACCCAGCTGCAGCTCTTCCATCGCCGCCCTTCTGGACTCGGCTTCAGCTGTCTCCCTCCCCTCCCCCACTCCCACTCAGCTTGCAGGCCGCTTCCCTGCCTTGAAAGCATGGCTCTGGCCCTGAGGGCCACAGACCTACTGGGCTTCAAGCTCAAGGCTCTGCCTGGGCCTGCTGCTTCGGCCAGGGGCTCATTTTTTCCTGGAAAGACAAAGCCATGGCCTCACCCCACGCCTGCACTTAGCCACGGCAGGCAGCCCAGGTGTAGGAAAGGCTCTGTGGAGTCAGAAGTGCCGAGACAGGCAGATGGCACCGCAGGCTTTGGGGGCCAGGGCGCAAGTGGGCTAGCCCCTCCTCCCGGGAGTCGGGGAGGCCCGGCCTTCCTAGTGCCCAGGCCACGGCTCCGGGGAGAAACCCGCCATGGAGGGCACGCGGGAGGCCCTCTGCCTGAGGTGGCAGGTGTCACGCCAGGGCCACTGCAAGCCTGGCTCGGCTTGCCTGCTTTCTCCAAAGGAGGCTGGCCGACCAGCCGAACCTGGCACCTGGGCCAGGCCCCTTCCAAGGGGACGAGTTCCAGAGGCTAGAGCCCTGGGGGCGGCTGCCAAGTCTCCTGGGGCGTGTGCTGGGCCCCCGTCAGAGGAGGAAGCAGCCTGGTAAACGGTGTGCCAGGCCTGAGATCTGGAGGCCTCCCACAGCCGGGTCCCTGTCCTGCCCAGGCCCCCCGAGGGAGGACGATGGTCGGGCAGTGGCGAGCGGGGTGGGGCTGGCGCCGAGCCTGCCCTTGGATGCCCCGGGGAAGGGCGCCGGGGGATGGGCTGCCCCTGGCCGGGTCTGAGGGACCGACCCAGCTCGGGGCTGTCGGGGGCAGAGAGAGAACCCCCCTCCGCCCTTTCCCTTCAGGTTCTTAGGGCTGGCCAAATCCTTCCCAAGACAGCTTGTCTGGAGAAAATCAGACCCAGCTGAAGAACATGTGTCCATGGGGGAAACCCGGGAAACTGAGTCTCCCCACACAATAGCAGAGATTCTCATCTTGCATCCTCTCCTGAGCTAATGACAAAGGTGGATGTCCCGGGTGGGCCTGTGGAATGGGAGAGGGGAGGAAGTCTATTGTCATGCAGAGGGACATGGAAAGACTTGTCTGAAGCTTATCCCCTGCACTGGGGTCAGGTCGGGAAGGGACGGCACAGAGGTGAGCAGGAACCAACCGGCCTCTCTGTGGTGGGGCTGGCCCCGGGGCAGGCGTGGGGGTGATGGCTGGAAGTGGGATGGCGCGTGAGTTGGCACCAGCCAGCGGTGGAGGCAGAGACTCAGAGGTCAGGGATCTCTCTCTCTGTCTCTGTCTCTGTCTCTCTCCCTCAGGGAGCTGAGGAGAGTAAGGTGGCGCCCCCTGCCCACCTCGCCTACCTCTCCATGGGCCCTTCTTTCTCTGGCCGCTCCGGGAGCCCTGCGGGCTTGGGTTCAACCCCCCACACACCGCACAGGCCAAGGGCGCATGCGCGACCGCCGGGGCCTAGGGCTGGCCTCGGGGGGGGGGGGGGGGGTCCTCAGTGAAGGCCCCGCCCTCCCTCCAGGCTCTGACCCAGCTGCAGCTCTTCCATCGCCGCCCTTCTGGACTCGGCTTCAGCTGTCTCCCTCCCCTCCCCCACTCCCACTCAGCTTGCAGGCCGCTTCCCTGCCTTGAAAGCATGGCTCTGGCCCTGAGGGCCACAGACCTACTGGGCTTCAAGCTCAAGGCTCTGCCTGGGCCTGCTGCTTCGGCCAGGGGCTCATTTTTTCCTGGAAAGACAAAGCCATGGCCTCACCCCACGCCTGCACTTTGCCACGGCAGGCAGCCCAGGTGTAGGAAAGGCTCTGTGGAGTCAGAAGTGCCGAGACAGGCAGATGGCACCGCAGGCTTTGGGGGCCAGGGCGCAAGTGGGCTAGCCCCTCCTCCCGGGAGTCGGGGAGGCCCGGCCTTCCTAGTGCCCAGGCCACGGCTCCGGGGAGAAACCCGCCATGGAGGGCACGCGGGAGGCCCTCTGCCTGAGGTGGCAGGTGTCACGCCAGGGCCACTGCAAGCCTGGCTCGGCTTGCCTGCTTTCTCCAAAGGAGGCTGGCCGACCAGCCGAACCTGGCACCTGGGCCAGGCCCCTTCCAAGGGGACGAGTTCCAGAGGCTAGAGCCCTGGGGGCGGCTGCCAAGTCTCCTGGGGCGTGTGCTGGGCCCCCGTCAGAGGAGGAAGCAGCCTGGTAAACGGTGTGCCAGGCCTGAGATCTGGAGGCCTCCCACAGCCGGGTCCCTGTCCTGCCCAGGCCCCCCGAGGGAGGACGATGGTCGGGCAGTGGCGAGCGGGGTGGGGCTGGCGCCGAGCCTGCCCTTGGATGCCCCGGGGAAGGGCGCCGGGGGATGGGCTGCCCCTGGCCGGGTCTGAGGGACCGACCCAGCTCGGGGCTGTCGGGGGCAGAGAGAGAACCCCCCTCCGCCCTTTCCCTTCAGGTTCTTAGGGCTGGCCAAATCCTTCCCAAGACAGCTTGTCTGGAGAAAATCAGACCCAGCTGAAGAACATGTGTCCATGGGGGAAACCCGGGAAACTGAGTCTCCCCACACAATAGCAGAGATTCTCATCTTGCATCCTCTCCTGAGCTAATGACAAAGGTGGATGTCCCGGGTGGGCCTGTGGAATGGGAGAGGGGAGGAAGTCTATTGTCATGCAGAGGGACATGGACAGACTTGTCTGAAGCTTATCCCCTGCACTGGGGTCAGGTCGGGAAGGGACGGCACAGAGGTGAGCAGGAACCATCCGGCCTCTCTGTGGTGGGGCTGGTCCCGGGGCAGGCGTGGGGGTGATGGCTGGAAGTGGGATGGCGCGTGAGTTGGCACCAGCCAGCGGTGGAGGCAGAGACTCAGAGGTCAGGGATCTCTCTCTCTGTCTCTGTCTCTGTCTCTCTCCCTCAGGGAGCTGTGGAGAGTAAGGTGGCGCCCCCTGCCTACCTCGCCTACCTCTCCATGGGCCCTTCTTTCTCTGGCCGCTCCGGGAGCCCTTCGGGCTTGGGTTCAACCCCCCACACACCGCACAGGCCAAGGGCGCATGCGCGACCGCCTGGGCCTAGGGCTGGCCTCCAGGGGGGGGGTCCTCAGTGAAGGCCCCGCCCTCCCTCCAGGCTCTGACCCAGCTGCAGCTCTTCCATCGCCGCCCTTCTGGACTCGGCTTCAGCTGTCTCCCTCCCCTCCCCCACTCCCACTCAGCTTGCAGGCCGCTTCCCTGCCTTGAAAGCATTGCTCTGGCCCTGAGGGCCACAGACCTACTGGGCTTCAAGCTCAAGGCTCTGCCTGGGCCTGCTGCTTCGGCCAGGGGCTCATTTTTTCCTGGAAAGACAAAGCCATGGCCTCACCCCACGCCTGCACTTTGCCACGGCAGGCAGCCCAGGTGTAGGAAAGGCTCTGTGGAGTCAGAAGTGCCGAGACAGGCAGATGGCACCGCAGGCTTTGGGGGCCAGGGCGCAAGTGGGCTAGCCCCTCCTCCCGGGAGTCGGGGAGGCCCGGCCTTCCTAGTGCCCAGGCCACGGCTCCGGGGAGAAACCCGCCATGGAGGGCACGCGGGAGGCCCTCTGCCTGAGGTGGCAGGTGTCACGCCAGGGCCACTGCAAGCCTGGCTCGGCTTGCCTGCTTTCTCCAAAGGAGGCTGGCCGACCAGCCGAACCTGGCACCTGGGCCAGGCCCCTTCCAAGGGGACGAGTTCCAGAGGATAGAGCCCTGGGGGCGGCTGCCAAGTCTCCTGGGGCGTGTGCTGGGCCCCCGTCAGAGGAGGAAGCAGCCTGGTAAACGGTGTGCCAGGCCTGAGATCTGGAGGCCTCCCACAGCCGGGTCCCTGTCCTGCTCAGGCCCCCCGAGGGAGGACGATGGTCGGGCAGTGGCGAGCGGGGTGGGGCTGGCGCCGAGCCTGCCCTTGGATGCCCCGGGGAAGGGCGCCGGGGGATGGGCTGCCCCTGGCCGGGTCTGAGGGACCGACCCAGCTCGGGGCTGTCGGGGGCAGAGAGAGAACCCCCCTCCGCCCTTTCCCTTCAGGTTCTTAGGGCTGGCCAAATCCTTCCCAAGACAGCTTGTCTGGAGAAAATCAGACCCAGCTGAAGAACATGTGTCCATGGGGGAAACCCGGGAAACTGAGTCTCCCCACACAATAGCAGAGATTCTCATCTTGCATCCTCTCCTGAGCTAATGACAAAGGTGGATGTCCCGGGTGGGCCTGTGGAATGGGAGAGGGGAGGAAGTCTATTGTCATGCAGAGGGACATGGAAAGACTTGTCTGAAGCTTATCCCCTGCACTGGGGTCAGGTCGGGAAGGGACGGCACAGAGGTGAGCAGGAACCAACCGGCCTCTCTGTGGTGGGGCTGGCCCCGGGGCAGGCGTGGGGGTGATGGCTGGAAGTGGGATGGCGCGTGAGTTGGCACCAGCCAGCGGTGGAGGCAGAGACTCAGAGGTCAGGGATCTCTCTCTCTGTCTCTGTCTCTCTCTCTCTCCCTCAGGGAGCTGAGCAGAGTAAGGTGGCGCAACCTGCCCACCTCGCCAACCTCTCCATGGGCCCTTCTTTCTCTGGCCGCTCCGGGAGCCCTGCGGGCTTGGGTTCAACCCCCCACACACCGCACAGGCCAAGGGCGCATGCGCGACCGCCGGGGCCTAGGGCTGGCCTGGGGGGTGGGGTCCTCAGTGAAGGCCCCGCCCTCCCTCCAGGCTCTGACCCAGCTGCAGCTCTTCCATCGCCGCCCTTCTGGACTCGGCTTCAGCTGTCTCCCTCCCCTCCCCCACTCCCACTCAGCTTGCAGGCCGCTTCCCTGCCTTGAAAGCATGGCTCTGGCCCTGAGGGCCACAGACCTACTGGGCTTCAAGCTCAAGGCTCTGCCTGGGCCTGCTGCTTCGGCCAGGGGCTCATTTTTTCCTGGAAAGACAAAGCCATGGCCTCACCCCACACCTGCACTTTGCCACGGCAGGCAGCCCAGATGTAGGAAAGGCTCTGTGGAGTCAGAAGTGCCGAGACAGGCAGATGGCACCAGAGTGTTTGGGGGCCAGGGCGCAAGTGGGCTAGCCCCTCCTCCCGGGAGTCGGGGAGGCCCGGCCTTCCTAGTGCCCAGGCCACGGCTCCGGGGAGAAACCCGCCATGGAGGGCACGCGGGAGGCCCTCTGCCTGAGGTGGCAGGTGTCACGCCAGGGCCACTGCAAGCCTGGCTCGGCTTGCCTGCTTTCTCCAAAGGAGGCTGGCCGACCAGCCGAACCTGGCACCTGGGCCAGGCCCCTTCCAAGGGGACGAGTTCCAGAGGCTAGAGCCCTGGGGGCGGCTGCCAAGTCTCCTGGGGCGTGTGCTGGGCCCCCGTCAGAGGAGGAAGCAGCCTGGTAAACGGTGTGCCAGGCCTGAGATCTGGAGGCCTCCCACAGCCGGGTCCCTGTCCTGCCCAGGCCCCCCGAGGGAGGACGATGGTCGGGCAGTGGCGAGCGGGGTGGGGCTGGCGCCGAGCCTGCCCTTGGATGCCCCGGGGAAGGGCGCCGGGGGATGGGCTGCCCCTGGCCGGGTCTGAGGGACCGACCCAGCTCGGGGCTGTCGGGGGCAGAGAGAGAACCCCCCTCCGCCCTTTCCCTTCAGGTTCTTAGGGCTGGCCAAATCCTTCCCAAGACAGCTTGTCTGGAGAAAATCAGACCCAGCTGAAGAACATGTGTCCATGGGGGAAACCCGGGAAACTGAGTCTCCCCACACAATAGCAGAGATTCTCATCTTGCATCCTCTCCTGAGCTAATGACAAAGGTGGATGTCCCGGGTGGGCCTGTGGAATGGGAGAGGGGAGGAAGTCTATTGTCATGCAGAGGGACATGGAAAGACTTGTCTGAAGCTTATCCCCTGCACTGGGGTCAGGTCGGGAAGGGACGGCACAGAGGTGAGCAGGAACCAACCGGCCTCTCTGTGGTGGGGCTGGCCCCGGGGCAGGCGTGGGGGTGATGGCTGGAAGTGGGATGGCGCGTGAGTTGGCACCAGCCAGCGGTGGAGGCAGAGACTCAGAGGTCAGGGATCTCTCTCTCTGTCTCTGTCTCTGTCTCTCTCCCTCAGGGAGCTGAGGAGAGTAAGGTGGCGCCCCCTGCCCACCTCGCCTACCTCTCCATGGGCCCTTCTTTCTCTGGCCGCTCCGGGAGCCCTGCGGGCTTGGGTTCAACCCCCCACACACCGCACAGGCCAAGGGCGCATGCGCGAAAGCCGGGGCCTAGGGCTGGCCTCGGGGGGGGGGGGGGTCCTCAGTGAAGGCCCCGCCCTCCCTCCAGGCTCTGACCCAGCTGCAGCTCTTCCATCGCCGCCCTTCTGGACTCGGCTTCAGCTGTCTCCCTCCCCTCCCCCACTCCCACTCAGCTTGCAGGCCGCTTCCCTGCCTTGAAAGCATTGCTCTGGCCCTGAGGGCCACAGACCTACTGGGCTTCAAGCTCAAGGCTCTGCCTGGGCCTGCTGCTTCGGCCAGGGGCTCATTTTTTCCTGGAAAGACAAAGCCATGGCCTCACCCCACGCCTGCACTTTGCCACGGCAGGCAGCCCAGGTGTAGGAAAGGCTCTGTGGAGTCAGAAGTGCCGAGACAGGCAGATGGCACCGCAGGCTTTGGGGGCCAGGGCGCAAGTGGGCTAGCCCCTCCTCCCGGGAGTCGGGGAGGCCCGGCCTTCCTAGTGCCCAGGCCACGGCTCCGGGGAGAAACCCGCCATGGAGGGCACGCGGGAGGCCCTCTGCCTGAGGTGGCAGGTGTCAGGCCAGGGCCACTGCAAGCCTGGCTCGGCTTGCCTGCTTTCTCCAAAGGAGGCTGGCCGACCAGCCGAACCTGGCACCTGGGCCAGGGCCCTTCCAAGGGGACGAGTTCCAGAGGCTAGAGCCCTGGGGGCGGCTGCCAAGTCTCCTGGGGCGTGTGCTGGGCCCCCGTCAGAGGAGGAAGCAGCCTGGTAAACGGTGTGCCAGGCCTGAGATCTGGAGGCCTCCCACAGCCGGGTCCCTGTCCTGCCCAGGCCCCCCGAGGGAGGACGATGGTCGGGCAGTGGCGAGCGGGGTGGGGCTGGCGCCGAGCCTGCCCTTGGATGCCCCGGGGAAGGGCGCCGGGGGATGGGCTGCCCCTGGCCGGGTCTGAGGGACCGACCCAGCTCGGGGCTGTCGGGGGCAGAGAGAGAACCCCCCTCCGCCCTTTCCCTTCAGGTTCTTAGGGCTGGCCAAATCCTTCCCAAGACAGCTTGTCTGGAGAAAATCAGACCCAGCTGAAGAACATGTGTCCATGGGGGAAACCCGGGAAACTGAGTCTCCCCACACAATAGCAGAGATTCTCATCTTGCATCCTCTCCTGAGCTAATGACAAAGGTGGATGTCCCGGGTGGGCCTGTGGAATGGGAGAGGGGAGGAAGTCTATTGTCATGCAGAGGGACATGGAAAGACTTGTCTGAAGCTTATCCCCTGCACTGGGGTCAGGTCGGGAAGGGACGGCACAGAGGTGAGCAGGAACCAACCGGCCTCTCTGTGGTGGGGCTGGCCCCGGGGCAGGCGTGGGGGTGATGGCTGGAAGTGGGATGGCGCGTGAGTTGGCACCAGCCAGCGGTGGAGGCAGAGACTCAGAGGTCAGGGATCTCTCTCTCTGTCTCTGTCTCTCTCCCTCAGGGAGCTGAGGAGAGTAAGGTGGCGCCCCTGCCCACCTCGCCTACCTCTCCATGGGCCCTTCTTTCTCTGGCCGCTCCGGGAGCCCTGCGGGCTTGGGTTCAACCCCCCACACACCGCACAGGCCAAGGGCGCATGCGCGACCGCCGGGGCCTAGGGCTGGCCTGGGGGGGGGTCCTCAGTGAAGGCCCCGCCCTCCCTCCAGGCTCTGACCCAGCTGCAGCTCTTCCATCGCCGCCCTTCTGGACTCGGCTTCAGCTGTCTCCCTCCCCTCCCCCACTCCCACTCTGCTTGCAGGCCGCTTCCCTGCCTTGAAAGCATTGCTCTGGCCCTGAGGGCCACAGACCTACTGGGCTTCAAGCTCAAGGCTCTGCCTGGGCCTGCTGCTTCGGCCAGGGGCTCATTTTTTCCTGGAAAGACAAAGCCATGGCCTCACCCCACGCCTGCACTTTGCCACGGCAGGCAGCCCAGGTGTAGGAAAGGCTCTGTGGAGTCAGAAGTGCCGAGACAGGCAGATGGCACCGCAGGCTTTGGGGGCCAGGGCGCAAGTGGGCTAGCCCCTCCTCCCGGGAGTCGGGGAGGCCCGGCCTTCCTAGTGCCCAGGCCACGGCTCCGGGGAGAAACCCGCCATGGAGGGCACGCGGGAGGCCCTCTGCCTGAGGTGGCAGGTGTCAGGCCAGGGCCACTGCAAGCCTGGCTCGGCTTGCCTGCTTTCTCCAAAGGAGGCTGGCCGACCAGCCGAACCTGGCACCTGGGCCAGGGCCCTTCCAAGGGGACGAGTTCCAGAGGCTAGAGCCCTGGGGGCGGCTGCCAAGTCTCCTGGGGCGTGTGCTGGGCCCCCGTCAGAGGAGGAAGCAGCCTGGTAAACGGTGTGCCAGGCCTGAGATCTGGAGGCCTCCCACAGCCGGGTCCCTGTCCTGCCCAGGCCCCCCGAGGGAGGACGATGGTCGGGCAGTGGCGAGCGGGGTGGGGCTGGCGCCGAGCCTGCCCTTGGATGCCCCGGGGAAGGGCGCCGGGGGATGGGCTGCCCCTGGCCGGGTCTGAGGGACCGACCCAGCTCGGGGCTGTCGGGGGCAGAGAGAGAACCCCCCTCCGCCCTTTCCCTTCAGGTTCTTAGGGCTGGCCAAATCCTTCCCAAGACAGCTTGTCTGGAGAAAATCAGACCCAGCTGAAGAACATGTGTCCATGGGGGAAACCCGGGAAACTGAGTCTCCCCACACAATAGCAGAGATTCTCATCTTGCATCCTCTCCTGAGCTAATGACAAAGGTGGATGTCCCGGGTGGGCCTGTGGAATGGGAGAGGGGAGGAAGTCTATTGTCATGCAGAGGGACATGGAAAGACTTGTCTGAAGCTTATCCCCTGCACTGGGGTCAGGTCGGGAAGGGACGGCACAGAGGTGAGCAGGAACCAACCGGCCTCTCTGTGGTGGGGCTGGCCCCGGGGCAGGCGTGGGGGTGATGGCTGGAAGTGGGATGGCGCGTGAGTTGGCACCAGCCAGCGGTGGAGGCAGAGACTCAGAGGTCAGGGATCTCTCTCTCTGTCTCTGTCTCTGTCTCTCTCCCTCAGGGAGCTGAGGAGAGTAAGGTGGCGCCCCCTGCCCACCTCGCCTACCTCTCCATGGGCCCTTCTTTCTCTGGCCGCTCCGGGAGCCCTGCGGGCTTGGGTTCAACCCCCCACACACCGCACAGGCCAAGGGCGCATGCGCGACCGCCGGGGCCTAGGGCTGGCCTCGGGGGGGGGGGGGGGGGGTCCTCAGTGAAGGCCCCGCCCTCCCTCCAGGCTCTGACCCAGCTGCAGCTCTTCCATCGCCGCCCTTCTGGACTCGGCTTCAGCTGTCTCCCTCCCCTCCCCCACTCCCACTCTGCTTGCAGGCCGCTTCCCTGCCTTGAAAGCATTGCTCTGGCCCTGAGGGCCACAGACCTACTGGGCTTCAAGCCAAAGGCTCTGCCTGGGCCTGCTGCTTCGGCCAGGGGCTCATTTTTTCCTGGAAAGACAAAGCCATGGCCTCACCCCACGCCTGCACTTTGCCACGGCAGGCAGCCCAGGTGTAGGAAAGGCTCTGTGGAGTCAGAAGTGCCGAGACAGGCAGATGGCACCGCAGGCTTTGGGGGCCAGGGCGCAAGTGGGCTAGCCCCTCCTCCCGGGAGTCGGGGAGGCCCGGCCTTCCTAGTGCCCAGGCCACGGCTCCGGGGAGAAACCCGCCATGGAGGGCACGCGGGAGGCCCTCTGCCTGAGGTGGCAGGTGTCACGCCAGGGCCACTGCAAGCCTGGCTCGGCTTGCCTGCTTTCTCCAAAGGAGGCTGGCCGACCAGCCGAACCTGGCACCTGGGCCAGGCCCCTTCCAAGGGGACGAGTTCCAGAGGCTAGAGCCCTGGGGGCGGCTGCCAAGTCTCCTGGGGCGTGTGCTGGGCCCCCGTCAGAGGAGGAAGCAGCCTGGTAAACGGTGTGCCAGGCCTGAGATCTGGAGGCCTCCCACAGCCGGGTCCCTGTCCTGCCCAGGCCCCCCGAGGGAGGACGATGGTCGGGCAGTGGCGAGCGGGGTGGGGCTGGCGCCGAGCCTGCCCTTGGATGCCCCGGGGAAGGGCGCCGGGGGATGGGCTGCCCCTGGCCGGGTCTGAGGGACCGACCCAGCTCGGGGCTGTCGGGGGCAGAGAGAGAACCCCCCTCCGCCCTTTCCCTTCAGGTTCTTAGGGCTGGCCAAATCCTTCCCAAGACAGCTTGTCTGGAGAAAATCAGACCCAGCTGAAGAACATGTGTCCATGGGGGAAACCCGGGAAACTGAGTCTCCCCACACAATAGCAGAGATTCTCATCTTGCATCCTCTCCTGAGCTAATGACAAAGGTGGATGTCCCGGGTGGGCCTGTGGAATGGGAGAGGGGAGGAAGTCTATTGTCATGCAGAGGGACATGGACAGACTTGTCTGAAGCTTATCCCCTGCACTGGGGTCAGGTCGGGAAGGGACGGCACAGAGGTGAGCAGGAACCAACCGGCCTCTCTGTGGTGGGGCTGGTCCCGGGGCAGGCGTGGGGGTGATGGCTGGAAGTGGGATGGCGCGTGAGTTGGCACCAGCCAGCGGTGGAGGCAGAGACTCAGAGGTCAGGGATCTCTCTCTCTGTCTCTGTCTCTGTCTCTCTCCCTCAGGGAGCTGTGGAGAGTAAGGTGGCGCCCCCTGCCTACCTCGCCTACCTCTCCATGGGCCCTTCTTTCTCTGGCCGCTCCGGGAGCCCTTCGGGCTTGGGTTCAACCCCCCACACACCGCACAGGCCAAGGGCGCATGCGCGACCGCCTGGGCCTAGGGCTGGCCTCCAGGGGGGGGGTCCTCAGTGAAGGCCCCGCCCTCCCTCCAGGCTCTGACCCAGCTGCAGCTCTTCCATCGCCGCCCTTCTGGACTCGGCTTCAGCTGTCTCCCTCCCCTCCCCCACTCCCACTCAGCTTGCAGGCCGCTTCCCTGCCTTGAAAGCATTGCTCTGGCCCTGAGGGCCACAGACCTACTGGGCTTCAAGCTCAAGGCTCTGCCTGGGCCTGCTGCTTCGGCCAGGGGCTCATTTTTTCCTGGAAAGACAAAGCCATGGCCTCACCCCACGCCTGCACTTTGCCACGGCAGGCAGCCCAGGTGTAGGAAAGGCTCTGTGGAGTCAGAAGTGCCGAGACAGGCAGATGGCACCGCAGGCTTTGGGGGCCAGGGCGCAAGTGGGCTAGCCCCTCCTCCCGGGAGTCGGGGAGGCCCGGCCTTCCTAGTGCCCAGGCCACGGCTCCGGGGAGAAACCCGCCATGGAGGGCACGCGGGAGGCCCTCTGCCTGAGGTGGCAGGTGTCACGCCAGGGCCACTGCAAGCCTGGCTCGGCTTGCCTGCTTTCTCCAAAGGAGGCTGGCCGACCAGCCGAACCTGGCACCTGGGCCAGGCCCCTTCCAAGGGGACGAGTTCCAGAGGATAGAGCCCTGGGGGCGGCTGCCAAGTCTCCTGGGGCGTGTGCTGGGCCCCCGTCAGAGGAGGAAGCAGCCTGGTAAACGGTGTGCCAGGCCTGAGATCTGGAGGCCTCCCACAGCCGGGTCCCTGTCCTGCTCAGGCCCCCCGAGGGAGGACGATGGTCGGGCAGTGGCGAGCGGGGTGGGGCTGGCGCCGAGCCTGCCCTTGGATGCCCCGGGGAAGGGCGCCGGGGGATGGGCTGCCCCTGGCCGGGTCTGAGGGACCGACCCAGCTCGGGGCTGTCGGGGGCAGAGAGAGAACCCCCCTCCGCCCTTTCCCTTCAGGTTCTTAGGGCTGGCCAAATCCTTCCCAAGACAGCTTGTCTGGAGAAAATCAGACCCAGCTGAAGAACATGTGTCCATGGGGGAAACCCGGGAAACTGAGTCTCCCCACACAATAGCAGAGATTCTCATCTTGCATCCTCTCCTGAGCTAATGACAAAGGTGGATGTCCCGGGTGGGCCTGTGGAATGGGAGAGGGGAGGAAGTCTATTGTCATGCAGAGGGACATGGAAAGACTTGTCTGAAGCTTATCCCCTGCACTGGGGTCAGGTCGGGAAGGGACGGCACAGAGGTGAGCAGGAACCAACCGGCCTCTCTGTGGTGGGGCTGGCCCCGGGGCAGGCGTGGGGGTGATGGCTGGAAGTGGGATGGCGCATGAGTTGGCACCAGCCAGCGGTGGAGGCAGAGACTCAGAGGTCAGGGATCTCTCTCTCTGTCTCTGTCTCTCTCTCTCTCCCTCAGGGAGCTGAGCAGAGTAAGGTGGCGCAACCTGCCCACCTCGCCAACCTCTCCATGGGCCCTTCTTTCTCTGGCCGCTCCGGGAGCCCTGCGGGCTTGGGTTCAACCCCCCACACACCGCACAGGCCAAGGGCGCATGCGCGACCGCCGGGGCCTAGGGCTGGCCTGGGGGGTGGGGTCCTCAGTGAAGGCCCCGCCCTCCCTCCAGGCTCTGACCCAGCTGCAGCTCTTCCATCGCCGCCCTTCTGGACTCGGCTTCAGCTGTCTCCCTCCCCTCCCCCACTCCCACTCAGCTTGCAGGCCGCTTCCCTGCCTTGAAAGCATGGCTCTGGCCCTGAGGGCCACAGACCTACTGGGCTTCAAGCTCAAGGCTCTGCCTGGGCCTGCTGCTTCGGCCAGGGGCTCATTTTTTCCTGGAAAGACAAAGCCATGGCCTCACCCCACACCTGCACTTTGCCACGGCAGGCAGCCCAGATGTAGGAAAGGCTCTGTGGAGTCAGAAGTGCCGAGACAGGCAGATGGCACCAGAGTGTTTGGGGGCCAGGGCGCAAGTGGGCTAGCCCCTCCTCCCGGGAGTCGGGGAGGCCCGGCCTTCCTAGTGCCCAGGCCACGGCTCCGGGGAGAAACCCGCCATGGAGGGCACGCGGGAGGCCCTCTGCCTGAGGTGGCAGGTGTCACGCCAGGGCCACTGCAAGCCTGGCTCGGCTTGCCTGCTTTCTCCAAAGGAGGCTGGCCGACCAGCCGAACCTGGCACCTGGGCCAGGCCCCTTCCAAGGGGACGAGTTCCAGAGGCTAGAGCCCTGGGGGCGGCTGCCAAGTCTCCTGGGGCGTGTGCTGGGCCCCCGTCAGAGGAGGAAGCAGCCTGGTAAACGGTGTGCCAGGCCTGAGATCTGGAGGCCTCCCACAGCCGGGTCCCTGTCCTGCCCAGGCCCCCCGAGGGAGGACGATGGTCGGGCAGTGGCGAGCGGGGTGGGGCTGGCGCCGAGCCTGCCCTTGGATGCCCCGGGGAAGGGCGCCGGGGGATGGGCTGCCCCTGGCCGGGTCTGAGGGACCGACCCAGCTCGGGGCTGTCGGGGGCAGAGAGAGAACCCCCCTCCGCCCTTTCCCTTCAGGTTCTTAGGGCTGGCCAAATCCTTCCCAAGACAGCTTGTCTGGAGAAAATCAGACCCAGCTGAAGAACATGTGTCCATGGGGGAAACCCGGGAAACTGAGTCTCCCCACACAATAGCAGAGATTCTCATCTTGCATCCTCTCCTGAGCTAATGACAAAGGTGGATGTCCCGGGTGGGCCTGTGGAATGGGAGAGGGGAGGAAGTCTATTGTCATGCAGAGGGACATGGAAAGACTTGTCTGAAGCTTATCCCCTGCACTGGGGTCAGGTCGGGAAGGGACGGCACAGAGGTGAGCAGGAACCAACCGGCCTCTCTGTGGTGGGGCTGGCCCCGGGGCAGGCGTGGGGGTGATGGCTGGAAGTGGGATGGCGCGTGAGTTGGCACCAGCCAGCGGTGGAGGCAGAGACTCAGAGGTCAGGGATCTCTCTCTCTGTCTCTGTCTCTGTCTCTCTCCCTCAGGGAGCTGAGGAGAGTAAGGTGGCGCCCCCTGCCCACCTCGCCTACCTCTCCATGGGCCCTTCTTTCTCTGGCCGCTCCGGGAGCCCTGCGGGCTTGGGTTCAACCCCCCACACACCGCACAGGCCAAGGGCGCATGCGCGAAAGCCGGGGCCTAGGGCTGGCCTCGGGGGGGGGGGGGGTCCTCAGTGAAGGCCCCGCCCTCCCTCCAGGCTCTGACCCAGCTGCAGCTCTTCCATCGCCGCCCTTCTGGACTCGGCTTCAGCTGTCTCCCTCCCCTCCCCCACTCCCACTCAGCTTGCAGGCCGCTTCCCTGCCTTGAAAGCATTGCTCTGGCCCTGAGGGCCACAGACCTACTGGGCTTCAAGCTCAAGGCTCTGCCTGGGCCTGCTGCTTCGGCCAGGGGCTCATTTTTTCCTGGAAAGACAAAGCCATGGCCTCACCCCACGCCTGCACTTTGCCACGGCAGGCAGCCCAGGTGTAGGAAAGGCTCTGTGGAGTCAGAAGTGCCGAGACAGGCAGATGGCACCGCAGGCTTTGGGGGCCAGGGCGCAAGTGGGCTAGCCCCTCCTCCCGGGAGTCGGGGAGGCCCGGCCTTCCTAGTGCCCAGGCCACGGCTCCGGGGAGAAACCCGCCATGGAGGGCACGCGGGAGGCCCTCTGCCTGAGGTGGCAGGTGTCAGGCCAGGGCCACTGCAAGCCTGGCTCGGCTTGCCTGCTTTCTCCAAAGGAGGCTGGCCGACCAGCCGAACCTGGCACCTGGGCCAGGGCCCTTCCAAGGGGACGAGTTCCAGAGGCTAGAGCCCTGGGGGCGGCTGCCAAGTCTCCTGGGGCGTGTGCTGGGCCCCCGTCAGAGGAGGAAGCAGCCTGGTAAACGGTGTGCCAGGCCTGAGATCTGGAGGCCTCCCACAGCCGGGTCCCTGTCCTGCCCAGGCCCCCCGAGGGAGGACGATGGTCGGGCAGTGGCGAGCGGGGTGGGGCTGGCGCCGAGCCTGCCCTTGGATGCCCCGGGGAAGGGCGCCGGGGGATGGGCTGCCCCTGGCCGGGTCTGAGGGACCGACCCAGCTCGGGGCTGTCGGGGGCAGAGAGAGAACCCCCCTCCGCCCTTTCCCTTCAGGTTCTTAGGGCTGGCCAAATCCTTCCCAAGACAGCTTGTCTGGAGAAAATCAGACCCAGCTGAAGAACATGTGTCCATGGGGGAAACCCGGGAAACTGAGTCTCCCCACACAATAGCAGAGATTCTCATCTTGCATCCTCTCCTGAGCTAATGACAAAGGTGGATGTCCCGGGTGGGCCTGTGGAATGGGAGAGGGGAGGAAGTCTATTGTCATGCAGAGGGACATGGAAAGACTTGTCTGAAGCTTATCCCCTGCACTGGGGTCAGGTCGGGAAGGGACGGCACAGAGGTGAGCAGGAACCAACCGGCCTCTCTGTGGTGGGGCTGGCCCCGGGGCAGGCGTGGGGGTGATGGCTGGAAGTGGGATGGCGCGTGAGTTGGCACCAGCCAGCGGTGGAGGCAGAGACTCAGAGGTCAGGGATCTCTCTCTCTGTCTCTGTCTCTCTCCCTCAGGGAGCTGAGGAGAGTAAGGTGGCGCCCCTGCCCACCTCGCCTACCTCTCCATGGGCCCTTCTTTCTCTGGCCGCTCCGGGAGCCCTGCGGGCTTGGGTTCAACCCCCCCACACACCGCACAGGCCAAGGGCGCATGCGCGACCGCCGGGGCCTAGGGCTGGCCTGGGGGGGGGTCCTCAGTGAAGGCCCCGCCCTCCCTCCAGGCTCTGACCCAGCTGCAGCTCTTCCATCGCCGCCCTTCTGGACTCGGCTTCAGCTGTCTCCCTCCCCTCCCCCACTCCCACTCTGCTTGCAGGCCGCTTCCCTGCCTTGAAAGCATTGCTCTGGCCCTGAGGGCCACAGACCTACTGGGCTTCAAGCTCAAGGCTCTGCCTGGGCCTGCTGCTTCGGCCAGGGGCTCATTTTTTCCTGGAAAGACAAAGCCATGGCCTCACCCCACGCCTGCACTTTGCCACGGCAGGCAGCCCAGGTGTAGGAAAGGCTCTGTGGAGTCAGAAGTGCCGAGACAGGCAGATGGCACCGCAGGCTTTGGGGGCCAGGGCGCAAGTGGGCTAGCCCCTCCTCCCGGGAGTCGGGGAGGCCCGGCCTTCCTAGTGCCCAGGCCACGGCTCCGGGGAGAAACCCGCCATGGAGGGCACGCGGGAGGCCCTCTGCCTGAGGTGGCAGGTGTCACGCCAGGGCCACTGCAAGCCTGGCTCGGCTTGCCTGCTTTCTCCAAAGGAGGCTGGCCGACCAGCCGAACCTGGCACCTGGGCCAGGCCCCTTCCAAGGGGACGAGTTCCAGAGGCTAGAGCCCTGGGGGCGGCTGCCAAGTCTCCTGGGGCGTGTGCTGGGCCCCCGTCAGAGGAGGAAGCAGCCTGGTAAACGGTGTGCCAGGCCTGAGATCTGGAGGCCTCCCACAGCCGGGTCCCTGTCCTGCCCAGGCCCCCCGAGGGAGGACGATGGTCGGGCAGTGGCGAGCGGGGTGGGGCTGGCGCCGAGCCTGCCCTTGGATGCCCCGGGGAAGGGCGCCGGGGGATGGGCTGCCCCTGGCCGGGTCTGAGGGACCGACCCAGCTCGGGGCTGTCGGGGGCAGAGAGAGAACCCCCCTCCGCCCTTTCCCTTCAGGTTCTTAGGGCTGGCCAAATCCTTCCCAAGACAGCTTGTCTGGAGAAAATCAGACCCAGCTGAAGAACATGTGTCCATGGGGGAAACCCGGGAAACTGAGTCTCCCCACACAATAGCAGAGATTCTCATCTTGCATCCTCTCCTGAGCTAATGACAAAGGTGGATGTCCCGGGTGGGCCTGTGGAATGGGAGAGGGGAGGAAGTCTATTGTCATGCAGAGGGACATGGAAAGACTTGTCTGAAGCTTATCCCCTGCACTGGGGTCAGGTCGGGAAGGGACGGCACAGAGGTGAGCAGGAACCAACCGGCCTCTCTGTGGTGGGGCTGGCCCCGGGGCAGGCGTGGGGGTGATGGCTGGAAGTGGGATGGCGCGTGAGTTGGCACCAGCCAGCGGTGGAGGCAGAGACTCAGAGGTCAGGGATCTCTCTCTCTGTCTCTGTCTCTGTCTCTCTCCCTCAGGGAGCTGAGGAGAGTAAGGTGGCGCCCCCTGCCCACCTCGCCTACCTCTCCATGGGCCCTTCTTTCTCTGGCCGCTCCGGGAGCCCTGCGGGCTTGGGTTCAACCCCCCACACACCGCACAGGCCAAGGGCGCATGCGCGACCGCCGGGGCCTAGGGCTGGCCTCGGGGGGGGGGGGGGGGGTCCTCAGTGAAGGCCCCGCCCTCCCTCCAGGCTCTGACCCAGCTGCAGCTCTTCCATCGCCGCCCTTCTGGACTCGGCTTCAGCTGTCTCCCTCCCCTCCCCCACTCCCACTCTGCTTGCAGGCCGCTTCCCTGCCTTGAAAGCATTGCTCTGGCCCTGAGGGCCACAGACCTACTGGGCTTCAAGCTCAAGGCTCTGCCTGGGCCTGCTGCTTCGGCCAGGGGCTCATTTTTTCCTGGAAAGACAAAGCCATGGCCTCACCCCACGCCTGCACTTTGCCACGGCAGGCAGCCCAGGTGTAGGAAAGGCTCTGTGGAGTCAGAAGTGCCGAGACAGGCAGATGGCACCGCAGGCTTTGGGGGCCAGGGCGCAAGTGGGCTAGCCCCTCCTCCCGGGAGTCGGGGAGGCCCGGCCTTCCTAGTGCCCAGGCCACGGCTCCGGGGAGAAACCCGCCATGGAGGGCACGCGGGAGGCCCTCTGCCTGAGGTGGCAGGTGTCACGCCAGGGCCACTGCAAGCCTGGCTCGGCTTGCCTGCTTTCTCCAAAGGAGGCTGGCCGACCAGCCGAACCTGGCACCTGGGCCAGGCCCCTTCCAAGGGGACGAGTTCCAGAGGATAGAGCCCTGGGGGCGGCTGCCAAGTCTCCTGGGGCGTGTGCTGGGCCCCCGTCAGAGGAGGAAGCAGCCTGGTAAACGGTGTGCCAGGCCTGAGATCTGGAGGCCTCCCACAGCCGGGTCCCTGTCCTGCCCAGGCCCCCCGAGGGAGGACGATGGTCGGGCAGTGGCGAGCGGGGTGGGGCTGGCGCCGAGCCTGCCCTTGGATGCCCCGGGGAAGGGCGCCGGGGGATGGGCTGCCCCTGGCCGGGTCTGAGGGACCGACCCAGCTCGGGGCTGTCGGGGGCAGAGAGAGAACCCCCCTCCGCCCTTTCCCTTCAGGTTCTTAGGGCTGGCCAAATCCTTCCCAAGACAGCTTGTCTGGAGAAAATCAGACCCAGCTGAAGAACATGTGTCCATGGGGGAAACCCGGGAAACTGAGTCTCCCCACACAATAGCAGAGATTCTCATCTTGCATCCTCTCCTGAGCTAATGACAAAGGTGGATGTCCCGGGTGGGCCTGTGGAATGGGAGAGGGGAGGAAGTCTATTGTCATGCAGAGGGACATGGAAAGACTTGTCTGAAGCTTATCCCCTGCACTGGGGTCAGGTCGGGAAGGGACGGCACAGAGGTGAGCAGGAACCAACCGGCCTCTCTGTGGTGGGGCTGGCCCCGGGGCAGGCGTGGGGGTGATGGCTGGAAGTGGGATGGCGCGTGAGTTGGCACCAGCCAGCGGTGGAGGCAGAGACTCAGAGGTCAGGGATCTCTCTCTCTGTCTCTGTCTCTGTCTCTCTCCCTCAGGGAGCTGAGGAGAGTAAGGTGGCGCCCCCTGCCCACCTCGCCTACCTCTCCATGGGCCCTTCTTTCTCTGGCCGCTCCGGGAGCCCTGCGGGCTTGGGTTCAACCCCCCACACACCGCACAGGCCAAGGGCGCATGCGCGACCGCCGGGGCCTAGGGCTGGCCTCGGGGGGGGGGGGGTCCTCAGTGAAGGCCCCGCCCTCCCTCCAGGCTCTGACCCAGCTGCAGCTCTTCCATCGCCGCCCTTCTGGACTCGGCTTCAGCTGTCTCCCTCCCCTCCCCCACTCCCACTCTGCTTGCAGGCCGCTTCCCTGCCTTGAAAGCATTGCTCTGGCCCTGAGGGCCACAGACCTACTGGGCTTCAAGCTCAAGGCTCTGCCTGGGCCTGCTGCTTCGGCCAGGGGCTCATTTTTTCCTGGAAAGACAAAGCCATGGCCTCACCCCACGCCTGCACTTTGCCACGGCAGGCAGCCCAGGTGTAGGAAAGGCTCTGTGGAGTCAGAAGTGCCGAGACAGGCAGATGGCACCGCAGGCTTTGGGGGCCAGGGCGCAAGTGGGCTAGCCCCTCCTCCCGGGAGTCGGGGAGGCCCGGCCTTCCTAGTGCCCAGGCCACGGCTCCGGGGAGAAACCCGCCATGGAGGGCACGCGGGAGGCCCTCTGCCTGAGGTGGCAGGTGTCACGCCAGGGCCACTGCAAGCCTGGCTCGGCTTGCCTGCTTTCTCCAAAGGAGGCTGGCCGACCAGCCGAACCTGGCACCTGGGCCAGGCCCCTTCCAAGGGGACGAGTTCCAGAGGATAGAGCCCTGGGGGCGGCTGCCAAGTCTCCTGGGGCGTGTGCTGGGCCCCCGTCAGAGGAGGAAGCAGCCTGGTAAACGGTGTGCCAGGCCTGAGATCTGGAGGCCTCCCACAGCCGGGTCCCTGTCCTGCCCAGGCCCCCCGAGGGAGGACGATGGTCGGGCAGTGGCGAGCGGGGTGGGGCTGGCGCCGAGCCTGCCCTTGGATGCCCCGGGGAAGGGCGCCGGGGGATGGGCTGCCCCTGGCCGGGTCTGAGGGACCGACCCAGCTCGGGGCTGTCGGGGGCAGAGAGAGAACCCCCCTCCGCCCTTTCCCTTCAGGTTCTTAGGGCTGGCCAAATCCTTCCCAAGACAGCTTGTCTGGAGAAAATCAGACCCAGCTGAAGAACATGTGTCCATGGGGGAAACCCGGGAAACTGAGTCTCCCCACACAATAGCAGAGATTCTCATCTTGCATCCTCTCCTGAGCTAATGACAAAGGTGGATGTCCCGGGTGGGCCTGTGGAATGGGAGAGGGGAGGAAGTCTATTGTCATGCAGAGGGACATGGAAAGACTTGTCTGAAGCTTATCCCCTGCACTGGGGTCAGGTCGGGAAGGGACGGCACAGAGGTGAGCAGGAACCAACCGGCCTCTCTGTGGTGGGGCTGGCCCCGGGGCAGGCGTGGGGGTGATGGCTGGAAGTGGGATGGCGCGTGAGTTGGCACCAGCCAGCGGTGGAGGCAGAGACTCAGAGGTCAGGGATCTCTCTCTCTGTCTCTGTCTCTGTCTCTCTCCCTCAGGGAGCTGAGGAGAGTAAGGTGGCGCCCCCTGCCCACCTCGCCTACCTCTCCATGGGCCCTTCTTTCTCTGGCCGCTCCGGGAGCCCTGCGGGCTTGGGTTCAACCCCCCACACACCGCACAGGCCAAGGGCGCATGCGCGACCGCCGGGGCCTAGGGCTGGCCTCGGGGGGGGGGGTCCTCAGTGAAGGCCCCGCCCTCCCTCCAGGCTCTGACCCAGCTGCAGCTCTTCCATCGCCGCCCTTCTGGACTCGGCTTCAGCTGTCTCCCTCCCCTCCCCCACTCCCACTCTGCTTGCAGGCCGCTTCCCTGCCTTGAAAGCATTGCTCTGGCCCTGAGGGCCACAGACCTACTGGGCTTCAAGCTCAAGGCTCTGCCTGGGCCTGCTGCTTCGGCCAGGGGCTCATTTTTTCCTGGAAAGACAAAGCCATGGCCTCACCCCACGCCTGCACTTTGCCACGGCAGGCAGCCCAGGTGTAGGAAAGGCTCTGTGGAGTCAGAAGTGCCGAGACAGGCAGATGGCACCGCAGGCTTTGGGGGCCAGGGCGCAAGTGGGCTAGCCCCTCCTCCCGGGAGTCGGGGAGGCCCGGCCTTCCTAGTGCCCAGGCCACGGCTCCGGGGAGAAACCCGCCATGGAGGGCACGCGGGAGGCCCTCTGCCTGAGGTGGCAGGTGTCACGCCAGGGCCACTGCAAGCCTGGCTCGGCTTGCCTGCTTTCTCCAAAGGAGGCTGGCCGACCAGCCGAACCTGGCACCTGGGCCAGGCCCCTTCCAAGGGGACGAGTTCCAGAGGCTAGAGCCCTGGGGGCGGCTGCCAAGTCTCCTGGGGCGTGTGCTGGGCCCCCGTCAGAGGAGGAAGCAGCCTGGTAAACGGTGTGCCAGGCCTGAGATCTGGAGGCCTCCCACAGCCGGGTCCCTGTCCTGCCCAGGCCCCCCGAGGGAGGACGATGGTCGGGCAGTGGCGAGCGGGGTGGGGCTGGCGCCGAGCCTGCCCTTGGATGCCCCGGGGAAGGGCGCCGGGGGATGGGCTGCCCCTGGCCGGGTCTGAGGGACCGACCCAGCTCGGGACTGTCGGGGGCAGAGAGAGAACCCCCCTCCGCCCTTTCCCTTCAGGTTCTTAGGGCTGGCCAAATCCTTCCCAAGACAGCTTGTCTGGAGAAAATCAGACCCAGCTGAAGAACATGTGTCCATGGGGGAAACCCGGGAAACTGAGTCTCCCCACACAATAGCAGAGATTCTCATCTTGCATCCTCTCCTGAGCTAATGACAAAGGTGGATGTCCCGGGTGGGCCTGTGGAATGGGAGAGGGGAGGAAGTCTATTGTCATGCAGAGGGACATGGAAAGACTTGTCTGAAGCTTATCCCCTGCACTGGGGTCAGGTCGGGAAGGGACGGCACAGAGGTGAGCAGGAACCAACCGGCCTCTCTGTGGTGGGGCTGGCCCCAGGGCAGGCGTGGGGGTGATGGCTGGAAGTGGGATGGCGCGTGAGTTGGCACCAGCCAGCGGTGGAGGCAGAGACTCAGAGGTCAGGGATCTCTCTCTCTGTCTCTGTCTCTGTCTCTCTCCCTCAGGGAGCTGAGGAGAGTAAGGTGGCGCCCCCTGCCCACCTCGCCTACCTCTCCATGGGCCCTTCTTTCTCTGGCCGCTCCGGGAGCCCTGCGGGCTTGGGTTCAACCCCCCACACACCGCACAGGCCAAGGGCGCATGCGCGACCGCCGGGGCCTAGGGCTGGCCTCGGGGGGGGGGGGGGGTCCTCAGTGAAGGCCCCGCCCTCCCTCCAGGCTCTGACCCAGCTGCAGCTCTTCCATCGCCGCCCTTCTGGACTCGGCTTCAGCTGTCTCCCTCCCCTCCCCCACTCCCACTCAGCTTGCAGGCCGCTTCCCTGCCTTGAAAGCATGGCTCTGGCCCTGAGGGCCACAGACCTACGGGGCTTCAAGCTCAAGGCTCTGCCTGGGCCTGCTGCTTCGGCCAGGGGCTCATTTTTTCCTGGAAAGACAAAGCCATGGCCTCACCCCACGCCTGCACTTTGCCACGGCAGGCAGCCCAGGTGTAGGAAAGGCTCTGTGGAGTCAGAAGTGCCGAGACAGGCAGATGGCACCGCAGGCTTTGGGGGCCAGGGCGCAAGTGGGCTAGCCCCTCCTCCCGGGAGTCGGGGAGGCCCGGCCTTCCTAGTGCCCAGGCCACGGCTCCGGGGAGAAACCCGCCATGGAGGGCACGCGGGAGGCCCTCTGCCTGAGGTGGCAGGTGTCACGCCAGGGCCACTGCAAGCCTGGCTCGGCTTGCCTGCTTTCTCCAAAGGAGGCTGGCCGACCAGCCGAACCTGGCACCTGGGCCAGGCCCCTTCCAAGGGGACGAGTTCCAGAGGATAGAGCCCTGGGGGCGGCTGCCAAGTCTCCTGGGGCGTGTGATGGGCCCCCGTCAGAGGAGGAAGCAGCCTGGTAAACGGTGTGCCAGGCCTGAGATCTGGAGGCCTCCCACAGCCGGGTCCCTGTCCTGCCCAGGCCCCCCGAGGGAGGACGATGGTCGGGCAGTGGCGAGCGGGGTGGGGCTGGCGCCGAGCCTGCCCTTGGATGCCCCGGGGAAGGGCGCCGGGGGATGGGCTGCCCCTGGCCGGGTCTGAGGGACCGACCCAGCTCGGGGCTGTCGGGGGCAGAGAGAGAACCCCCCTCCGCCCTTTCCCTTCAGGTTCTTAGGGCTGGCCAAATCCTTCCCAAGACAGCTTGTCTGGAGAAAATCAGACCCAGCTGAAGAACATGTGTCCATGGGGGAAACCCGGGAAACTGAGTCTCCCCACACAATAGCAGAGATTCTCATCTTGCATCCTCTCCTGAGCTAATGACAAAGGTGGATGTCCCGGGTGGGCCTGTGGAATGGGAGAGGGGAGGAAGTCTATTGTCATGCAGAGGGACATGGAAAGACTTGTCTGAAGCTTATCCCCTGCACTGGGGTCAGGTCGGGAAGGGACGGCACAGAGGTGAGCAGGAACCAACCGGCCTCTCTGTGGTGGGGCTGGCCCCGGGGCAGGCGTGGGGGTGATGGCTGGAAGTGGGATGGCGCGTGAGTTGGCACCAGCCAGCGGTGGAGGCAGAGACTCAGAGGTCAGGGATCTCTCTCTCTGTCTCTGTCTCTGTCTCTCTCCCTCAGGGAGCTGAGGAGAGTAAGGTGGCGCCCCCTGCCCACCTCGCCTACCTCTCCATGGGCCCTTCTTTCTCTGGCCGCTCCGGGAGCCCTGCGGGCTTGGGTTCAACCCCCCACACACCGCACAGGCCAAGGGCGCATGCGCGACCGCCGGGGCCTAGGGCTGGCCTCGGGGGGGGGGGGGTCCTCAGTGAAGGCCCCGCCCTCCCTCCAGGCTCTGACCCAGCTGCAGCTCTTCCATCGCCGCCCTTCTGGACTCGGCTTCAGCTGTCTCCCTCCCCTCCCCCACTCCCACTCAGCTTGCAGGCCGCTTCCCTGCCTTGAAAGCATGGCTCTGGCCCTGAGGGCCACAGACCTACTGGGCTTCAAGCTCAAGGCTCTGCCTGGGCCTGCTGCTTCGGCCAGGGGCTCATTTTTTCCTGGAAAGACAAAGCCATGGCCTCACCCCACGCCTGCACTTTGCCACGGCAGGCAGCCCAGATGTAGGAAAGGCTCTGTGGAGTCAGAAGTGCCGAGACAGGCAGATGGCACCAGAGGGTTTGGGGGCCAGGGCGCAAGTGGGCTAGCCCCTCCTCCCGGGAGTCGGGGAGGCCCGGCCTTCCTAGTGCCCAGGCCACGGCTCCGGGGAGAAACCCGCCATGGAGGGCACGCGGGAGGCCCTCTGCCTGAGGTGGCAGGTGTCACGCCAGGGCCACAGCAAGCCTGGCTCGGCTTGCCTGCTTTCTCCAAAGGAGGCTGGCCGACCATCCGAGCCTGGCACCTGGGCCAGGTCCCTTCCAAGGGGACGAGTTCCAGAGGCTAGAGCCCTGGGGGCGGCTGCCAAGTCTCCTGGGGCATGTGCTGGGCCCCTGTCAGTGGAGGAAGCAGCCTGGTAAACGGTGTGCCAGGCCTGAGATCTGGAGGCCTCCCACAGCCGGGTCCCTGTCCTGCCCAGGCCCCCCGAGGGAGGACGATGGTCGGGCAGTGGCGAGCGGGGTGGGGCTGGCGCCCAGCCTGCCCTTGGATGCCCCGGGGAAGGGCGCCGTGGGATGGGCTGCCCCTGGCCGGGTCTGAGGGACCGACCCAGCTCGGGGCTGTCGGGGGCAGAGAGAGAACCCCCCTCCGCCCTTTCCCTTCAGGTTCTTAGGGCTGGCCAAATCCTTCCCAAGACAGCTTGTCTGGAGAAAATCAGACCCAGCTGAAGAACATGTGTCCATGGGGGAAACCCGGGAAACTGAGTCTCCCCACACAATAGCAGAGATTCTCATCTTGCATCCTCTCCTGAGCTAATGACAAAGGTGGATGTCCCGGGTGGGCCTGTGGAATGGGAGAGGGGAGGAAGTCTATTGTCATGCAGAGGGACATGGACAGACTTGTCTGAAGCTTATCCCCTGCACTGGGGTCAGGTCGGGAAGGGACGGCACAGAGGTGAGCAGGAACCAACCGGCCTCTCTGTGGTGGGGCTGGTCCCGGGGCAGGCGTGGGGGTGATGGCTGGAAGTGGGATGGCGCGTGAGTTGGCACCAGCCAGCGGTGGAGGCAGAGACTCAGAGGTCAGGGATCTCTCTCTCTGTCTCTGTCTCTGTCTCTCTCCCTCAGGGAGCTGTGGAGAGTAAGGTGGCGCCCCCTGCCTACCTCGCCTACCTCTCCATGGGCCCTTCTTTCTCTGGCCGCTCCGGGAGCCCTGCGGGCTTGGGTTCAACCCCCCACACACCGCACAGGCCAAGGGCGCATGCGCGACCGCCTGGGCCTAGGGCTGGCCTCCAGGGGGGGGGTCCTCAGTGAAGGCCCCGCCCTCCCTCCAGGCTCTGACCCAGCTGCAGCTCTTCCATCGCCGCCCTTCTGGACTCGGCTTCAGCTGTCTCCCTCCCCTCCCCCACTCCCACTCAGCTTGCAGGCCGCTTCCCTGCCTTGAAAGCATTGCTCTGGCCCTGAGGGCCACAGACCTACTGGGCTTCAAGCTCAAGGCTCTGCCTGGGCCTGCTGCTTCGGCCAGGGGCTCATTTTTTCCTGGAAAGACAAAGCCATGGCCTCACCCCACGCCTGCACTTTGCCACGGCAGGCAGCCCAGGTGTAGGAAAGGCTCTGTGGAGTCAGAAGTGCCGAGACAGGCAGATGGCACCGCAGGCTTTGGGGGCCAGGGCGCAAGTGGGCTAGCCCCTCCTCCCGGGAGTCGGGGAGGCCCGGCCTTCCTAGTGCCCAGGCCACGGCTCCGGGGAGAAACCCGCCATGGAGGGCACGCGGGAGGCCCTCTGCCTGAGGTGGCAGGTGTCACGCCAGGGCCACTGCAAGCCTGGCTCGGCTTGCCTGCTTTCTCCAAAGGAGGCTGGCCGACCAGCCGAACCTGGCACCTGGGCCAGGCCCCTTCCAAGGGGACGAGTTCCAGAGGATAGAGCCCTGGGGGCGGCTGCCAAGTCTCCTGGGGCGTGTGCTGGGCCCCCGTCAGAGGAGGAAGCAGCCTGGTAAACGGTGTGCCAGGCCTGAGATCTGGAGGCCTCCCACAGCCGGGTCCCTGTCCTGCTCAGGCCCCCCGAGGGAGGACGATGGTCGGGCAGTGGCGAGCGGGGTGGGGCTGGCGCCGAGCCTGCCCTTGGATGCCCCGGGGAAGGGCGCCGGGGGATGGGCTGCCCCTGGCCGGGTCTGAGGGACCGACCCAGCTCGGGGCTGTCGGGGGCAGAGAGAGAACCCCCCTCCGCCCTTTCCCTTCAGGTTCTTAGGGCTGGCCAAATCCTTCCCAAGACAGCTTGTCTGGAGAAAATCAGACCCAGCTGAAGAACATGTGTCCATGGGGGAAACCCGGGAAACTGAGTCTCCCCACACAATAGCAGAGATTCTCATCTTGCATCCTCTCCTGAGCTAATGACAAAGGTGGATGTCCCGGGTGGGCCTGTGGAATGGGAGAGGGGAGGAAGTCTATTGTCATGCAGAGGGACATGGACAGACTTGTCTGAAGCTTATCCCCTGCACTGGGGTCAGGTCGGGAAGGGACGGCACAGAGGTGAGCAGGAACCAACCGGCCTCTCTGTGGTGGGGCTGGTCCCGGGGCAGGCGTGGGGGTGATGGCTGGAAGTGGGATGGCGCGTGAGTTGGCACCAGCCAGCGGTGGAGGCAGAGACTCAGAGGTCAGGGATATCTCTCTCTGTCTCTGTCTCTGTCTCTCTCCCTCAGGGAGCTGTGGAGAGTAAGGTGGCGCCCCCTGCCTACCTCGCCTACCTCTCCATGGGCCCTTCTTTCTCTGGCCGCTCCGGGAGCCCTGCGGGCTTGGGTTCAACCCCCCACACACCGCACAGGCCAAGGGCGCATGCGCGACCGCCTGGGCCTAGGGCTGGCCTCCAGGGGGGGGGTCCTCAGTGAAGGCCCCGCCCTCCCTCCAGGCTCTGACCCAGCTGCAGCTCTTCCATCGCCGCCCTTCTGGACTCGGCTTCAGCTGTCTCCCTCCCCTCCCCCACTCCCACTCAGCTTGCAGGCCGCTTCCCTGCCTTGAAAGCATTGCTCTGGCCCTGAGGGCCACAGACCTACTGGGCTTCAAGCTCAAGGCTCTGCCTGGGCCTGCTGCTTCGGCCAGGGGCTCATTTTTTCCTGGAAAGACAAAGCCATGGCCTCACCCCACGCCTGCACTTTGCCACGGCAGGCAGCCCAGGTGTAGGAAAGGCTCTGTGGAGTCAGAAGTGCCGAGACAGGCAGATGGCACCGCAGGCTTTGGGGGCCAGGGCGCAAGTGGGCTAGCCCCTCCTCCCGGGAGTCGGGGAGGCCCGGCCTTCCTAGTGCCCAGGCCACGGCTCCGGGGAGAAACCCGCCATGGAGGGCACGCGGGAGGCCCTCTGCCTGAGGTGGCAGGTGTCACGCCAGGGCCACTGCAAGCCTGGCTCGGCTTGCCTGCTTTCTCCAAAGGAGGCTGGCCGACCAGCCGAACCTGGCACCTGGGCCAGGCCCCTTCCAAGGGGACGAGTTCCAGAGGCTAGAGCCCTGGGGGCGGCTGCCAAGTCTCCTGGGGCGTGTGCTGGGCCCCCGTCAGAGGAGGAAGCAGCCTGGTAAACGGTGTGCCAGGCCTGAGATCTGGAGGCCTCCCACAGCCGGGTCCCTGTCCTGCTCAGGCCCCCCGAGGGAGGACGATGGTCGGGCAGTGGCGAGCGGGGTGGGGCTGGCGCCGAGCCTGCCCTTGGATGCCCCGGGGAAGGGCGCCGGGGGATGGGCTGCCCCTGGCCGGGTCTGAGGGACCGACCCAGCTCGGGGCTGTCGGGGGCAGAGAGAGAACCCCCCTCCGCCCTTTCCCTTCAGGTTCTTAGGGCTGGCCAAATCCTTCCCAAGACAGCTTGTCTGGAGAAAATCAGACCCAGCTGAAGAACATGTGTCCATGGGGGAAACCCGGGAAACTGAGTCTCCCCACACAATAGCAGAGATTCTCATCTTGCATCCTCTCCTGAGCTAATGACAAAGGTGGATGTCCCGGGTGGGCCTGTGGAATGGGAGAGGGGAGGAAGTCTATTGTCATGCAGAGGGACATGGAAAGACTTGTCTGAAGCTTATCCCCTGCACTGGGGTCAGGTCGGGAAGGGACGGCACAGAGGTGAGCAGGAACCAACCGGCCTCTCTGTGGTGGGGCTGGCCCCGGGGCAGGCGTGGGGGTGATGGCTGGAAGTGGGATGGCGCGTGAGTTGGCACCAGCCAGCGGTGGAGGCAGAGACTCAGAGGTCAGGGATCTCTCTCTCTGTCTCTGTCTCTGTCTCTCTCCCTCAGGGAGCTGAGGAGAGTAAGGTGGCGCCCCCTGCCCACCTCGCCTACCTCTCCATGGGCCCTTCTTTCTCTGGCCGCTCCGGGAGCCCTGCGGGCTTGGGTTCAACCCCCCACACACCACACAGGCCAAGGGCGCATGCGCGACCGCCGGGGCCTAGGGCTGGCCTCGGGGGGGGGGGGGGTCCTCAGTGAAGGCCCCGCCCTCCCTCCAGGCTCTGACCCAGCTGCAGCTCTTCCATCGCCGCCCTTCTGGACTCGGCTTCAGCTGTCTCCCTCCCCTCCCCCACTCCCACTCAGCTTGCAGGCCGCTTCCCTGCCTTGAAAGCATGGCTCTGGCCCTGAGGGCCACAGACCTACTGGGCTTCAAGCTCAAGGCTCTGCCTGGGCCTGCTGCTTCGGCCAGGGGCTCATTTTTTCCTGGAAAGACAAAGCCATGGCCTCACCCCACGCCTGCACTTTGCCACGGCAGGCAGCCCAGATGTAGGAAAGGCTCTGTGGAGTCAGAAGTGCCGAGACAGGCAGATGGCACCAGAGGGTTTGGGGGCCAGGGCGCAAGTGGGCTAGCCCCTCCTCCCGGGAGTCGGGGAGGCCCGGCCTTCCTAGTGCCCAGGCCACGGCTCCGGGGAGAAACCCGCCATGGAGGGCACGCGGGAGGCCCTCTGCCTGAGGTGGCAGGTCTCACGCCAGGGCCACAGCAAGCCTGGCTCGGCTTGCCTGCTTTCTCCAAAGGAGGCTGGCCGACCATCCGAGCCTGGCACCTGGGCCAGGCCCCTTCCAAGGGGACGAGTTCCAGAGGCTAGAGCCCTGGGGGCGGCTGCCAAGTCTCCTGGGGCATGTGCTGGGCCCCTGTCAGTGGAGGAAGCAGCCTGGTAAACGGTGTGCCAGGCCTGAGATCTGGAGGCCTCCCACAGCCGGGTCCCTGTCCTGCCCAGGCCCCCCGAGGGAGGACGATGGTCGGGCAGTGGCGAGCGGGGTGGGGCTGGCGCCCAGCCTGCCCTTGGATGCCCCGGGGAAGGGCGCCGGGGGATGGGCTGCCCCTGGCCGGGTCTGAGGGACCGACCCAGCTCGGGGCTGTCGGGGGCAGAGAGAGAACCCCCCTCCGCCCTTTCCCTTCAGGTTCTTAGGGCTGGCCAAATCCTTCCCAAGACAGCTTGTCTGGAGAAAATCAGACCCAGCTGAAGAACATGTGTCCATGGGGGAAACCCGGGAAACTGAGTCTCCCCACACAATAGCAGAGATTCTCATCTTGCATCCTCTCCTGAGCTAATGACAAAGGTGGATGTCCCGGGTGGGCCTGTGGAATGGGAGAGGGGAGGAAGTCTATTGTCATGCAGAGGGACATGGACAGACTTGTCTGAAGCTTATCCCCTGCACTGGGGTCAGGTCGGGAAGGGACGGCACAGAGGTGAGCAGGAACCAACCGGCCTCTCTGTGGTGGGGCTGGTCCCGGGGCAGGCGTGGGGGTGATGGCTGGAAGTGGGATGGCGCGTGAGTTGGCACCAGCCAGCGGTGGAGGCAGAGACTCAGAGGTCAGGGATCTCTCTCTCTGTCTCTGTCTCTGTCTCTCTCCCTCAGGGAGCTGTGGAGAGTAAGGTGGCGCCCCCTGCCTACCTCGCCTACCTCTCCATGGGCCCTTCTTTCTCTGGCCGCTCCGGGAGCCCTGCGGGCTTGGGTTCAACCCCCCACACACCGCACAGGCCAAGGGCGCATGCGCGACCGCCTGGGCCTAGGGCTGGCCTCCAGGGGGGGGGTCCTCAGTGAAGGCCCCGCCCTCCCTCCAGGCTCTGACCCAGCTGCAGCTCTTCCATCGCCGCCCTTCTGGACTCGGCTTCAGCTGTCTCCCTCCCCTCCCCCACTCCCACTCAGCTTGCAGGCCGCTTCCCTGCCTTGAAAGCATTGCTCTGGCCCTGAGGGCCACAGACCTACTGGGCTTCAAGCTCAAGGCTCTGCCTGGGCCTGCTGCTTCGGCCAGGGGCTCATTTTTTCCTGGAAAGACAAAGCCATGGCCTCACCCCACGCCTGCACTTTGCCACGGCAGGCAGCCCAGGTGTAGGAAAGGCTCTGTGGAGTCAGAAGTGCCGAGACAGGCAGATGGCACCGCAGGCTTTGGGGGCCAGGGCGCAAGTGGGCTAGCCCCTCCTCCCGGGAGTCGGGGAGGCCCGGCCTTCCTAGTGCCCAGGCCACGGCTCCGGGGAGAAACCCGCCATGGAGGGCACGCGGGAGGCCCTCTGCCTGAGGTGGCAGGTGTCACGCCAGGGCCACTGCAAGCCTGGCTCGGCTTGCCTGCTTTCTCCAAAGGAGGCTGGCCGACCAGCCGAACCTGGCACCTGGGCCAGGCCCCTTCCAAGGGGACGAGTTCCAGAGGATAGAGCCCTGGGGGCGGCTGCCAAGTCTCCTGGGGCGTGTGCTGGGCCCCCGTCAGAGGAGGAAGCAGCCTGGTAAACGGTGTGCCAGGCCTGAGATCTGGAGGCCTCCCACAGCCGGGTCCCTGTCCTGCCCAGGCCCCCCGAGGGAGGACGATGGTCGGGCAGTGGCGAGCGGGGTGGGGCTGGCGCCGAGCCTGCCCTTGGATGCCCCGGGGAAGGGCGCCGGGGGATGGGCTGCCCCTGGCCGGGTCTGAGGGACCGACCCAGCTCGGGGCTGTCGGGGGCAGAGAGAGAACCCCCCTCCGCCCTTTCCCTTCAGGTTCTTAGGGCTGGCCAAATCCTTCCCAAGACAGCTTGTCTGGAGAAAATCAGACCCAGCTGAAGAACATGTGTCCATGGGGGAAACCCGGGAAACTGAGTCTCCCCACACAATAGCAGAGATTCTCATCTTGCATCCTCTCCTGAGCTAATGACAAAGGTGGATGTCCCGGGTGGGCCTGTGGAATGGGAGAGGGGAGGAAGTCTATTGTCATGCAGAGGGACATGGAAAGACTTGTCTGAAGCTTATCCCCTGCACTGGGGTCAGGTCGGGAAGGGACGGCACAGAGGTGAGCAGGAACCAACCGGCCTCTCTGTGGTGGGGCTGGCCCCGGGGCAGGCGTGGGGGTGATGGCTGGAAGTGGGATGGCGCGTGAGTTGGCACCAGCCAGCGGTGGAGGCAGAGACTCAGAGGTCAGGGATCTCTCTCTCTGTCTCTGTCTCTGTCTCTCTCCCTCAGGGAGCTGAGGAGAGTAAGGTGGCGCCCCCTGCCCACCTCGCCTACCTCTCCATGGGCCCTTCTTTCTCTGGCCGCTCCGGGAGCCCTGCGGGCTTGGGTTCAACCCCCCACACACCGCACAGGCCAAGGGCGCATGCGCGACCGCCGGGGCCTAGGGCTGGCCTCGGGGGGGGGGGGGGGTCCTCAGTGAAGGCCCCGCCCTCCCTCCAGGCTCTGACCCAGCTGCAGCTCTTCCATCGCCGCCCTTCTGGACTCGGCTTCAGCTGTCTCCCTCCCCTCCCCCACTCCCACTCAGCTTGCAGGCCGCTTCCCTGCCTTGAAAGCATGGCTCTGGCCCTGAGGGCCACAGACCTACTGGGCTTCAAGCTCAAGGCTCTGCCTGGGCCTGCTGCTTCGGCCAGGGGCTCATTTTTTCCTGGAAAGACAAAGCCATGGCCTCACCCCACGCCTGCACTTTGCCACGGCAGGCAGCCCAGATGTAGGAAAGGCTCTGTGGAGTCAGAAGTGCCGAGACAGGCAGATGGCACCAGAGGGTTTGGGGGCCAGGGCGCAAGTGGGCTAGCCCCTCCTCCCGGGAGTCGGGGAGTCCCGGCCTTCCTAGTGCCCAGGCCACGGCTCCGGGGAGAAACCCGCCATGGAGGGCACGCGGGAGGCCCTCTGCCTGAGGTGGCAGGTGTGACGCCAGGGCCACTGCAAACCTGGCTCGGCTTGCCTGCTTTCTCCAAAGGAGGCTGGCCGACCATCCGAGCCTGGCACCTGGGCCAGGCCCCTTCCAAGGGGACGAGTTCCAGAGGCTAGAGCCCTGGGGGCGGCTGCCAAGTCTCCTGGGGCATGTGTTGGGCCCCTGTCAGTGGAGGAAGCAGCCTGGTAAACGGTGTGCCAGGCCTGAGATCTGGAGGCCTCCCACAGCCGGGTCCCTGTCCTGCCCAGGGCCCCCGAGGGAGGACGATGGTTGGGCAGTGGCGAGCGTGGTGGGGCTGGCGCCGAGCCTGCCCTTGGATGCCCCGGGGAAGGGCGCCGGGGGATGGGCTGCCCCTGGCCGGGTCTGAGGGACCGACCCAGCTCGGGGCTGTCGGGGGCAGAGAGAGAACCCCCCTCCGCCCTTTCCCTTCAGGTTCTTAGGGCTGGCCAAATCCTTCCCAAGACAGCTTGTCTGGAGAAAATCAGACCCAGCTGAAGAACATGTGTCCATGGGGGAAACCCGGGAAACTGAGTCTCCCCACACAATAGCAGAGATTCTCATCTTGCATCCTCTCCTGAGCTAATGACAAAGGTGGATGTCCTGGGTGGGCCTGTGGAATGGGAGAGGGGAGGAAGTCTATTGTCATGCAGAGGGACATGGAAAGACTTGTCTGAAGCTTATCCCCTGCACTGGGGTCAGGTCGGGAAGGGACGGCACAGAGGTGAGCAGGAACCAACCGGCCTCTCTGTGGTGGGGCTGGCCCCGGGGCAGGCGTGGGGGTGATGGCTGGAAGTGGGATGGCGCGTGAGTTGGCACCAGCCAGCGGTGGAGGCAGAGACTCAGAGGTCAGGGATCTCTCTCTCTGTCTCTGTCTCTGTCTCTCTCCCTCAGGGAGCTGTGGAGAGTAAGGTGGCGCCCCCTGCCTACCTCGCCTACCTCTCCATGGGCCCTTCTTTCTCTGGCCGCTCCGGGAGCCCTGCGGGCTTGGGTTCAACCCCCCACACACCGCACAGGCCAAGGGGGCATGCGCGACCGCCTGGGCCTAGGGCTGGCCTCCAGGGGGGGGGTCCTCAGTGAAGGCCCCGCCCTCCCTCCAGGCTCTGACCCAGCTGCAGCTCTTCCATCGCCGCCCTTCTGGACTCGGCTTCAGCTGTCTCCCTCCCCTCCCCCACTCCCACTCAGCTTGCAGGCCGCTTCCCTGCCTTGAAAGCATTGCTCTGGCCCTGAGGGCCACAGACCTACTGGGCTTCAAGCTCAAGGCTCTGCCTGGGCCTGCTGCTTCGGCCAGGGGCTCATTTTTTCCTGGAAAGACAAAGCCATGGCCTCACCCCACGCCTGCACTTTGCCACGTCAGGCAGCCCAGGTGTAGGAAAGGCTCTGTGGAGTCAGAAGTGCCGAGACAGGCAGATGGCACCGCAGGCTTTGGGGGCCAGGGCGCAAGTGGGCTAGCCCCTCCTCCCGGGAGTCGGGGAGGCCCGGCCTTCCTAGTGCCCAGGCCACGGCTCCGGGGAGAAACCCGCCATGGAGGGCACGCGGGAGGCCCTCTGCCTGAGGTGGCAGGTGTCACGCCAGGGCCACTGCAAGCCTGGCTCGGCTTGCCTGCTTTCTCCAAAGGAGGCTGGCCGACCAGCCGAACCTGGCACCTGGGCCAGGCCCCTTCCAAGGGGACGAGTTCCAGAGGATAGAGCCCTGGGGGCGGCTGCCAAGTCTCCTGGGGCGTGTGCTGGGCCCCCGTCAGAGGAGGAAGCAGCCTGGTAAACGGTGTGCCAGGCCTGAGATCTGGAGGCCTCCCACAGCCGGGTCCCTGTCCTGCCCAGGCCCCCCGAGGGAGGACGATGGTCGGGCAGTGGCGAGCGGGGTGGGGCTGGCGCCGAGCCTGCCCTTGGATGCCCCGGGGAAGGGCGCCGGGGGATGGGCTGCCCGTGGCCGGGTCTGAGGGACCGACCCAGCTCGGGGCTGTCGGGGGCAGAGAGAGAACCCCCCTCCGCCCTTTCCCTTCAGGTTCTTAGGGCTGGCCAAATCCTTCCCAAGACAGCTTGTCTGGAGAAAATCAGACCCAGCTGAAGAACATGTGTCCATGGGGGAAACCCGGGAAACTGAGTCTCCCCACACAATAGCAGAGATTCTCATCTTGCATCCTCTCCTGAGCTAATGACAAAGGTGGATGTCCCGGGTGGGCCTGTGGAATGGGAGAGGGGAGGAAGTCTATTGTCATGCAGAGGGACATGGAAAGACTTGTCTGAAGCTTATCCCCTGCACTGGGGTCAGGTCGGGAAGGGACGGCACAGAGGTGAGCAGGAACCAACCGGCCTCTCTGTGGTGGGGCTGGCCCCGGGTCAGGCGTGGGGGTGATGGCTGGAAGTGGGATGGCGCGTGAGTTGGCACCAGCCAGCGGTGGAGGCAGAGACTCAGAGGTCAGGGATCTCTCTCTCTGTCTCTGTCTCTGTCTCTCTCCCTCAGGGAGCTGAGGAGAGTAAGGTGGCGCCCCCTGCCCACCTCGCCTACCTCTCCATGGGCCCTTCTTTCTCTGGCCGCTCCGGGAGCCCTGCGGGCTTGGGTTCAACCCCCCACACACCGCACAGGCCAAGGGCGCATGCGCGACCGCCGGGGCCTAGGGCTGGCCTCGGGGGGGGGGGGGGTCCTCAGTGAAGGCCCCGCCCTCCCTCCAGGCTCTGACCCAGCTGCAGCTCTTCCATCGCCGCCCTTCTGGACTCGGCTTCAGCTGTCTCCCTCCCCTCCCCCACTCCCACTCAGCTTGCAGGCCGCTTCCCTGCCTTGAAAGCATGGCTCTGGCCCTGAGGGCCACAGACCTACTGGGCTTCAAGCTCAAGGCTCTGCCTGGGCCTGCTGCTTCGGCCAGGGGCTCATTTTTTCCTGGAAAGACAAAGCCATGGCCTCACCCCACGCCTGCACTTTGCCACGGCAGGCAGCCCAGATGTAGGAAAGGCTCTGTGGAGTCAGAAGTGCCGAGACAGGCAGATGGCACCAGAGGGTTTGGGGGCCAGGGCGCAAGTGGGCTAGCCCCTCCTCCCAGGAGTCGGGGAGGCCCGGCCTTCCTAGTGCCCAGGCCACGGCTCCGGGGAGAAACCCGCCATGGAGGGCACGTGGGAGGCCCTCTGCCTGAGGTGGCAGGTGTCACGCCAGGGCCACTGCAAGCCTGGCTCGGCTTGCCTGCTTTCTCCAAAGGAGGCTGGCCGACCAGCCGAGCCTGGCACCTGGGCCAGGCCCCTTCCAAGGGGACGAGTTCCAGAGGCTAGAGCCCTGGGGGCGGCTGCCAAGTCTCCTGGGGCATGTGCTGGGCCCCCGTCAGTGGAGGAAGCAGCCTGGTAAACGGTGTGCCAGGCCTGAGATCTGGAGGCCTCCCACAGCCGGGTCCCTGTCCTGCCCAGGCCCCCCGAGGGAGGACGATGGTCGGGCAGTGGCGAGCGGGGTGGGGCTGGCGCCGAGCCTGCCCTTGGATGCCCCGGGGAAGGGCGCCGGGGGATGGGCTGCCCCTGGCCGGGTCTGAGGGACCGACCCAGCTCGGGGCTGTCGGGGGCAGAGAGAGAACCCCCCTCCGCCCTTTCCCTTCAGGTTCTTAGGGCTGGCCAAATCCTTCCCAAGACAGCTTGTCTGGAGAAAATCAGACCCAGCTGAAGAACATGTGTCCATGGGGGAAACCCGGGAAACTGAGTCTCCCCACACAATAGCAGAGATTCTCATCTTGCATCCTCTCCTGAGCTAATGACAAAGGTGGATGTCCCGGGTGGGCCTGTGGAATGGGAGAGGGGAGGAAGTCTATTGTCATGCAGAGGGACATGGAAAGACTTGTCTGAAGCTTATCCCCTGCACTGGGGTCAGGTCGGGAAGGGACGGCACAGAGGTGAGCAGGAACCAACCGGCCTCTCTGTGGTGGGGCTGGCCCCGGGGCAGGTGTGGGGGTGATGGCTGGAAGTGGGATGGCGCGTGAGTTGGCACCAGCCAGCGGTGGAGGCAGAGACTCAGAGGTCAGGGATCTCTCTCTCTGTCTCTGTCTCTGTCTCTCTCCCTCAGGGAGCTGAGGAGAGTAAGGTGGCGCCCCCTGCCCACCTCGACTACCTCTCCATGGGCCCTTCTTTCTCTGGCCGCTCCGGGAGCCCTGCGGGCTTGGGTTTAACCCCCCACACACCGCACAGGCCAAGGGCGCATGCGCGACCGCCTGGGCCTAGGGCTGGCCTCCGGGGGGGGGGGTCCTCAGTGAAGGCCCCGCCCTCCCTCCAGGCTCTGACCCAGCTGCAGCTCTTCCATCGCCGCCCTTCTGGACTCGGCTTCAGCTGTCTCCCTCCCCTCCCCCACTCCCACTCAGCTTGCAGGCCGCTTCCCTGCCTTGAAAGCATTGCTCTGGCCCTGAGGGCCACAGACCTACTGGGCTTCAAGCTCAAGGCTCTGCCTGGGCCTGCTGCTTCGGCCAGTGGCTCATTTTTTCCTGGAAAGACAAAGCCATGGCCTCACCCCACGCCTGCACTTTGCCACGGCAGGCAGCCCAGGTGTAGGAAAGGCTCTGTGGAGTCAGAAGTGCCGAGACAGGCAGATGGCACCGCAGGCTTTGGGGGCCAGGGCGCAACGGGGCTAGCCCCTCCTCCCGGGAGTCGGGGAGGCCCGGCCTTCCTAGTGCCCAGGCCACGGCTCCGGGGAGAAACCCGCCATGGAGGGCACGCGGGAGGCCCTCTGCCTGAGGTGGCAGGTGTCACGCCAGGGCCACTGCAAGCCTGGCTCGGCTTGCCTGCTTTCTCCAAAGGAGGCTGGCCGACCAGCCGAACCTGGCACCTGGGCCAGGCCCCTTCCAAGGGGACGAGTTCCAGAGGCTAGAGCCCTGGGCCGGCTGCCAAGTCTCCTGGGGCGTGTGCTGGGCCCCCGTCAGAGGAGGAAGCAGCCTGGTAAACGGTGTGCCAGGCCTGAGATCTGGAGGCCTCCCACAGCCGGGTCCCTGTCCTGCCCAGGCCCCCCGAGGGAGGACGATGGTCGGGCAGTGGCGAGCGGGGTGGGGCTGGCGCCGAGCCTGCCCTTGGATGCCCCGGGGAAGGGCGCCGGGGGATGGGCTGCCCCTGGCCGGGTCTGAGGGACCGACCCAGCTCGGGGCTGTCGGGGGCAGAGAGAGAACCCCCCTCCGCCCTTTCCCTTCAGGTTCTTAGGGCTGGCCAAATCCTTCCCAAGACAGCTTGTCTGGAGAAAATCAGACCCAGCTGAAGAACATGTGTCCATGGGGGAAACCCGGGAAACTGAGTCTCCCCACACAATAGCAGAGATTCTCATCTTGCATCCTCTCCTGAGCTAATGACAAAGGTGGATGTCCCGGGTGGGCCTGTGGAATGGGAGAGGGGAGGAAGTCTATTGTCATGCAGAGGGACATGGAAAGACTTGTCTGAAGCTTATCCCCTGCACTGGGGTCAGGTCGGGAAGGGATGGCACAGAGGTGAGCAGGAACCAACCGGCCTCTCTGTGGTGGGGCTGGCCCCGGGGCAGGCGTGGGGGTGATGGCTGGAAGTGGGATGGCGCGTGAGTTGGCACCAGCCAGCGGTGGAGGCAGAGACTCAGAGGTCAGGGATCTCTCTCTCTGTCTCTGTCTCTCTCTCTCTCCCTCAGGGAGCTGAGGAGAGTAAGGTGGCGCCCCCTGCCCACCTCGCCTACCTCTCCATGGGCCCTTCTTTCTCTGGCCGCTCCGGGAGCCCTGCGGGCTTGGGTTCAACCCCCCACACACCGCACAGGCCAAGGGCGCATGCGCGACCGCCGGGGCCTAGGGCTGGCCTCCGGGGGGGGGGGTCCTCAGTGAAGGCCCCGCCCTCCCTCCAGGCTCTGACCCAGCTGCAGCTCTTCCATCGCCGCCCTTCTGGACTCGGCTTCAGCTGTCTCCCTCCCCTCCCCCACTCCCACTCAGCTTGCAGGCCGCTTCCCTGCCTTGAAAGCATTGCTCTGGCCCTGAGGGCCACAGACCTACTGGGCTTCAAGCTCAAGGCTCTGCCTGGGCCTGCTGCTTCGGCCAGTGGCTCATTTTTTCCTGGAAAGACAAAGCCATGGCCTCACCCCACGCCTGCACTTTGCCACGGCAGGCAGCCCAGGTGTAGGAAAGGCTCTGTGGAGTCAGAAGTGCCGAGACAGGCAGATGGCACCGCAGGCTTTGGGGGCCAGGGCGCAAGTGGGCTAGCCCCTCCTCCCGGGAGTCGGGGAGGCCCGGCCTTCCTAGTGCCCAGGCCACGGCTCCGGGGAGAAACCCGCCATGGAGGGCACGCGGGAGGCCCTCTGCCTGAGGTGGCAGGTGTCACGCCAGGGCCACTGCAAGCCTGGCTCGGCTTGCCTGCTTTCTCCAAAGGAGGCTGGCCGACCAGCCGAACCTGGCACCTGGGCCAGGCCCCTTCCAAGGGGACGAGTTCCAGAGGCTAGAGCCCTGGGGGCGGCTGCCAAGTCTCCTGGGGCGTGTGCTGGGCCCCCGTCAGAGGAGGAAGCAGCCTGGTAAACGGTGTGCCAGGCCTGAGATCTGGAGGCCTCCCACAGCCGGGTCCCTGTCCTGCCCAGGCCCCCCGAGGGAGGACGATGGTCGGGCAGTGGCGAGCGGGGTGGGGCTGGCGCCGAGCCTGCCCTTGGATGCCCCGGGGAAGGGCGCCGGGGGATGGGCTGCCCCTGGCCGGGTCTGAGGGACCGACCCAGCTCGGGGCTGTCGGGGGCAGAGAGAGAACCCCCCTCCGCCCTTTCCCTTCAGGTTCTTAGGGCTGGCCAAATCCTTCCCAAGACAGCTTGTCTGGAGAAAATCAGACCCAGCTGAAGAACATGTGTCCATGGGGGAAACCCGGGAAACTGAGTCTCCCCACACAATAGCAGAGATTCTCATCTTGCATCCTCTCCTGAGCTAATGACAAAGGTGGATGTCCCGGGTGGGCCTGTGGAATGGGAGAGGGGAGGAAGTCTATTGTCATGCAGAGGGACATGGAAAGACTTGTCTGAAGCTTATCCCCTGCACTGGGGTCAGGTCGGGAAGGGACTGCACAGAGGTGAGCAGGAACCAACCGGCCTCTCTGTGGTGGGGCTGGCCCCGGGGCAGGCGTGGGGGTGATGGCTGGAAGTGGGATGGCGCGTGAGTTGGCACCAGCCAGCGGTGGAGGCAGAGACTCAGAGGTCAGGGATCTCTCTCTCTGTCTCTGTCTCTGTCTCTCTCCCTCAGGGAGCTGAGGAGAGTAAGGTGGCGCCCCCTGCCCACCTCGCCTACCTCTCCATGGGCCCTTCTTTCTCTGGCCGCTCCGGGAGCCCTGCGGGCTTGGGTTCAACCCCCCACACACCGCACAGGCCAAGGGGGCATGCGCGACCGCCTGGGCCTAGGGCTGGCCTCCAGGGGGGGGGTCCTCAGTGAAGGCCCCGCCCTCCCTCCAGGCTCTGACCCAGCTGCAGCTCTTCCATCGCCGCCCTTCTGGACTCGGCTTCAGCTGTCTCCCTCCCCTCCCCCACTCCCACTCAGCTTGCAGGCCGCTTCCCTGCCTTGAAAGCATTGCTCTGGCCCTGAGGGCCACAGACCTACTGGGCTTCAAGCTCAAGGCTCTGCCTGGGCCTGCTGCTTCGGCCAGGGGCTCATTTTTTCCTGGAAAGACAAAGCCATGGCCTCACCCCACGCCTGCACTTTGCCACGTCAGGCAGCCCAGGTGTAGGAAAGGCTCTGTGGAGTCAGAAGTGCCGAGACAGGCAGATGGCACCGCAGGCTTTGGGGGCCAGGGCGCAAGTGGGCTAGCCCCTCCTCCCGGGAGTCGGGGAGGCCCGGCCTTCCTAGTGCCCAGGCCACGGCTCCGGGGAGAAACCCGCCATGGAGGGCACGCGGGAGGCCCTCTGCCTGAGGTGGCAGGTGTCACGCCAGGGCCACTGCAAGCCTGGCTCGGCTTGCCTGCTTTCTCCAAAGGAGGCTGGCCGACCAGCCGAACCTGGCACCTGGGCCAGGCCCCTTCGAAGGGGACGAGTTCCAGAGGATAGAGCCCTGGGGGCGGCTGCCAAGTCTCCTGGGGCGTGTGCTGGGCCCCCGTCAGAGGAGGAAGCAGCCTGGTAAACGGTGTGCCAGGCCTGAGATCTGGAGGCCTCCCACAGCCGGGTCCCTGTCCTGCCCAGGCCCCCCGAGGGAGGACGATGGTCGGGCAGTGGCGAGCGGGGTGGGGCTGGCGCCGAGCCTGCCCTTGGATGCCCCGGGGAAGGGCGCCGGGGGATGGGCTGCCCGTGGCCGGGTCTGAGGGACCGACCCAGCTCGGGGCTGTCGGGGGCAGAGAGAGAACCCCCCTCCGCCCTTTCCCTTCAGGTTCTTAGGGCTGGCCAAATCCTTCCCAAGACAGCTTGTCTGGAGAAAATCAGACCCAGCTGAAGAACATGTGTCCATGGGGGAAACCCGGGAAACTGAGTCTCCCCACACAATAGCAGAGATTCTCATCTTGCATCCTCTCCTGAGCTAATGACAAAGGTGGATGTCCCGGGTGGGCCTGTGGAATGGGAGAGGGGAGGAAGTCTATTGTCATGCAGAGGGACATGGAAAGACTTGTCTGAAGCTTATCCCCTGCACTGGGGTCAGGTCGGGAAGGGACGGCACAGAGGTGAGCAGGAACCAACCGGCCTCTCTGTGGTGGGGCTGGCCCCGGGTCAGGCGTGGGGGTGATGGCTGGAAGTGGGATGGCGCGTGAGTTGGCACCAGCCAGCGGTGGAGGCAGAGACTCAGAGGTCAGGGATCTCTCTCTCTGTCTCTGTCTCTGTCTCTCTCCCTCAGGGAGCTGAGGAGAGTAAGGTGGCGCCCCCTGCCCACCTCGCCTACCTCTCCATGGGCCCTTCTTTCTCTGGCCGCTCCGGGAGCCCTGCGGGCTTGGGTTCAACCCCCCACACACCGCACAGGCCAAGGGCGCATGCGCGACCGCCGGGGCCTAGGGCTGGCCTCGGGGGGGGGGGGGGGTCCTCAGTGAAGGCCCCGCCCTCCCTCCAGGCTCTGACCCAGCTGCAGCTCTTCCATCGCCGCCCTTCTGGACTCGGCTTCAGCTGTCTCCCTCCCCTCCCCCACTCCCACTCAGCTTGCAGGCCGCTTCCCTGCCTTGAAAGCATGGCTCTGGCCCTGAGGGCCACAGACCTACTGGGCTTCAAGCTCAAGGCTCTGCCTGGGCCTGCTGCTTCGGCCAGGGGCTCATTTTTTCCTGGAAAGACAAAGCCATGGCCTCACCCCACGCCTGCACTTTGCCACGGCAGGCAGCCCAGATGTAGGAAAGGCTCTGTGGAGTCAGAAGTGCCGAGACAGGCAGATGGCACCAGAGGGTTTGGGGGCCAGGGCGCAAGTGGGCTAGCCCCTCCTCCCAGGAGTCGGGGAGGCCCGGCCTTCCTAGTGCCCAGGCCACGGCTCCGGGGAGAAACCCGCCATGGAGGGCACGTGGGAGGCCCTCTGCCTGAGGTGGCAGGTGTCACGCCAGGGCCACTGCAAGCCTGGCTCGGCTTGCCTGCTTTCTCCAAAGGAGGCTGGCCGACCAGCCGAGCCTGGCACCTGGGCCAGGCCCCTTCCAAGGGGACGAGTTCCAGAGGCTAGAGCCCTGGGGGCGGCTGCCAAGTCTCCTGGGGCATGTGCTGGGCCCCCGTCAGTGGAGGAAGCAGCCTGGTAAACGGTGTGCCAGGCCTGAGATCTGGAGGCCTCCCACAGCCGGGTCCCTGTCCTGCCCAGGCCCCCCGAGGGAGGACGATGGTCGGGCAGTGGCGAGCGGGGTGGGGCTGGCGCCGAGCCTGCCCTTGGATGCCCCGGGGAAGGGCGCCGGGGGATGGGCTGCCCCTGGCCGGGTCTGAGGGACCGACCCAGCTCGGGGCTGTCGGGGGCAGAGAGAGAACCCCCCTCCGCCCTTTCCCTTCAGGTTCTTAGGGCTGGCCAAATCCTTCCCAAGACAGCTTGTCTGGAGAAAATCAGACCCAGCTGAAGAACATGTGTCCATGGGGGAAACCCGGGAAACTGAGTCTCCCCACACAATAGCAGAGATTCTCATCTTGCATCCTCTCCTGAGCTAATGACAAATGTGGATGTCCCGGGTGGGCCTGTGGAATGGGAGAGGGGAGGAAGTCTATTGTCATGCAGAGGGACATGGAAAGACTTGTCTGAAGCTTATCCCCTGCACTGGGGTCAGGTCGGGAAGGGACGGCACAGAGGTGAGCAGGAACCAACCGGCCTCTCTGTGGTGGGGCTGGCCCCGGGGCAGGTGTGGGGGTGATGGCTGGAAGTGGGATGGCGCGTGAGTTGGCACCAGCCAGCGGTGGAGGCAGAGACTCAGAGGTCAGGGATCTCTCTCTCTGTCTCTGTCTCTGTCTCTCTCCCTCAGGGAGCTGAGGAGAGTAAGGTGGCGCCCCCTGCCCACCTCGACTACCTCTCCATGGGCCCTTCTTTCTCTGGCCGCTCCGGGAGCCCTGCGGGCTTGGGTTTAACCCCCCACACACCGCACAGGCCAAGGGCGCATGCGCGACCGCCTGGGCCTAGGGCTGGCCTCCGGGGGGGGGGGGTCCTCAGTGAAGGCCCCGCCCTCCCTCCAGGCTCTGACCCAGCTGCAGCTCTTCCATCGCCGCCCTTCTGGACTCGGCTTCAGCTGTCTCCCTCCCCTCCCCCACTCCCACTCAGCTTGCAGGCCGCTTCCCTGCCTTGAAAGCATTGCTCTGGCCCTGAGGGCCACAGACCTACTGGGCTTCAAGCTCAAGGCTCTGCCTGGGCCTGCTGCTTCGGCCAGTGGCTCATTTTTTCCTGGAAAGACAAAGCCATGGCCTCACCCCACGCCTGCACTTTGCCACGGCAGGCAGCCCAGGTGTAGGAAAGGCTCTGTGGAGTCAGAAGTGCCGAGACAGGCAGATGGCACCGCAGGCTTTGGGGGCCAGGGCGCAACGGGGCTAGCCCCTCCTCCCGGGAGTCGGGGAGGCCCGGCCTTCCTAGTGCCCAGGCCACGGCTCCGGGGAGAAACCCGCCATGGAGGGCACGCGGGAGGCCCTCTGCCTGAGGTGGCAGGTGTCACGCCAGGGCCACTGCAAGCCTGGCTCGGCTTGCCTGCTTTCTCCAAAGGAGGCTGGCCGACCAGCCGAACCTGGCACCTGGGCCAGGCCCCTTCCAAGGGGACGAGTTCCAGAGGCTAGAGCCCTGGGCCGGCTGCCAAGTCTCCTGGGGCGTGTGCTGGGCCCCCGTCAGAGGAGGAAGCAGCCTGGTAAACGGTGTGCCAGGCCTGAGATCTGGAGGCCTCCCACAGCCGGGTCCCTGTCCTGCCCAGGCCCCCCGAGGGAGGACGATGGTCGGGCAGTGGCGAGCGGGGTGGGGCTGGCGCCGAGCCTGCCCTTGGATGCCCCGGGGAAGGGCGCCGGGGGATGGGCTGCCCCTGGCCGGGTCTGAGGGACCGACCCAGCTCGGGGCTGTCGGGGGCAGAGAGAGAACCCCCCTCCGCCCTTTCCCTTCAGGTTCTTAGGGCTGGCCAAATCCTTCCCAAGACAGCTTGTCTGGAGAAAATCAGACCCAGCTGAAGAACATGTGTCCATGGGGGAAACCCGGGAAACTGAGTCTCCCCACACAATAGCAGAGATTCTCATCTTGCATCCTCTCCTGAGCTAATGACAAAGGTGGATGTCCCGGGTGGGCCTGTGGAATGGGAGAGGGGAGGAAGTCTATTGTCATGCAGAGGGACATGGAAAGACTTGTCTGAAGCTTATCCCCTGCACTGGGGTCAGGTCGGGAAGGGATGGCACAGAGGTGAGCAGGAACCAACCGGCCTCTCTGTGGTGGGGCTGGCCCCGGGGCAGGCGTGGGGGTGATGGCTGGAAGTGGGATGGCGCGTGAGTTGGCACCAGCCAGCGGTGGAGGCAGAGACTCAGAGGTCAGGGATCTCTCTCTCTGTCTCTGTCTCTCTCTCTCTCCCTCAGGGAGCTGAGGAGAGTAAGGTGGCGCCCCCTGCCCACCTCGCCTACCTCTCCATGGGCCCTTCTTTCTCTGGCCGCTCCGGGAGCCCTGCGGGCTTGGGTTCAACCCCCCACACACCGCACAGGCCAAGGGCGCATGCGCGACCGCCGGGGCCTAGGGCTGGCCTCCGGGGGGGGGGGTCCTCAGTGAAGGCCCCGCCCTCCCTCCAGGCTCTGACCCAGCTGCAGCTCTTCCATCGCCGCCCTTCTGGACTCGGCTTCAGCTGTCTCCCTCCCCTCCCCCACTCCCACTCAGCTTGCAGGCCGCTTCCCTGCCTTGAAAGCATTGCTCTGGCCCTGAGGGCCACAGACCTACTGGGCTTCAAGCTCAAGGCTCTGCCTGGGCCTGCTGCTTCGGCCAGTGGCTCATTTTTTCCTGGAAAGACAAAGCCATGGCCTCACCCCACGCCTGCACTTTGCCACGGCAGGCAGCCCAGGTGTAGGAAAGGCTCTGTGGAGTCAGAAGTGCCGAGACAGGCAGATGGCACCGCAGGCTTTGGGGGCCAGGGCGCAAGTGGGCTAGCCCCTCCTCCCGGGAGTCGGGGAGGCCCGGCCTTCCTAGTGCCCAGGCCACGGCTCCGGGGAGAAACCCGCCATGGAGGGCACGCGGGAGGCCCTCTGCCTGAGGTGGCAGGTGTCACGCCAGGGCCACTGCAAGCCTGGCTCGGCTTGCCTGCTTTCTCCAAAGGAGGCTGGCCGACCAGCCGAACCTGGCACCTGGGCCAGGCCCCTTCCAAGGGGACGAGTTCCAGAGGCTAGAGCCCTGGGGGCGGCTGCCAAGTCTCCTGGGGCGTGTGCTGGGCCCCCGTCAGAGGAGGAAGCAGCCTGGTAAACGGTGTGCCAGGCCTGAGATCTGGAGGCCTCCCACAGCCGGGTCCCTGTCCTGCCCAGGCCCCCCGAGGGAGGACGATGGTCGGGCAGTGGCGAGCGGGGTGGGGCTGGCGCCGAGCCTGCCCTTGGATGCCCCGGGGAAGGGCGCCGGGGGATGGGCTGCCCCTGGCCGGGTCTGAGGGACCGACCCAGCTCGGGGCTGTCGGGGGCAGAGAGAGAACCCCCCTCCGCCCTTTCCCTTCAGGTTCTTAGGGCTGGCCAAATCCTTCCCAAGACAGCTTGTCTGGAGAAAATCAGACCCAGCTGAAGAACATGTGTCCATGGGGGAAACCCGGGAAACTGAGTCTCCCCACACAATAGCAGAGATTCTCATCTTGCATCCTCTCCTGAGCTAATGACAAAGGTGGATGTCCCGGGTGGGCCTGTGGAATGGGAGAGGGGAGGAAGTCTATTGTCATGCAGAGGGACATGGAAAGACTTGTCTGAAGCTTATCCCCTGCACTGGGGTCAGGTCGGGAAGGGACTGCACAGAGGTGAGCAGGAACCAACCGGCCTCTCTGTGGTGGGGCTGGCCCCGGGGCAGGCGTGGGGGTGATGGCTGGAAGTGGGATGGCGCGTGAGTTGGCACCAGCCAGCGGTGGAGGCAGAGACTCAGAGGTCAGGGATCTCTCTCTCTGTCTCTGTCTCTGTCTCTCTCCCTCAGGGAGCTGAGGAGAGTAAGGTGGCGCCCCCTGCCCACCTCGCCTACCTCTCCATGGGCCCTTCTTTCTCTGGCCGCTCCGGGAGCCCTGCGGGCTTGGGTTCAACCCCCCACACACCGCACAGGCCAAGGGCGCATGCGCGACCGCCGGGGCCTAGGGCTGGCCTCGGGGGGGGGGGTCCTCAGTGAAGGCCCCGCCCTCCCTCCAGGCTCTGACCCAGCTGCAGCTCTTCCATCGCCGCCCTTCTGGACTCGGCTTCAGCTGTCTCCCTCCCCTCCCCCACTCCCACTCAGCTTGCAGGCCGCTTCCCTGCCTTGAAAGCATGGCTCTGGCCCTGAGGGCCACAGACCTACTGGGCTTCAAGCTCAAGGCTCTGCCTGGGCCTGCTGCTTCGGCCAGGGGCTCATTTTTTCCTGGAAAGACAAAGCCATGGCCTCACCCCACGCCTGCACTTTGCCACGGCAGGCAGCCCAGGTGTAGGAAAGGCTCTGTGGAGTCAGAAGTGCCGAGACAGGCAGATGGCACCGCAGGCTTTGGGGGCCAGGGCGCAACGGGGCTAGCCCCTCCTCCCGGGAGTCGGGGAGGCCCGGCCTTCCTAGTGCCCAGGCCACGGCTCCGGGGAGAAACCCGCCATGGAGGGCACGCGGGAGGCCCTCTGCCTGAGGTGGCAGGTGTCACGCCAGGGCCACTGCAAGCCTGGCTCGGCTTGCCTGCTTTCTCCAAAGGAGGCTGGCCGACCAGCCGAACCTGGCACCTGGGCCAGGCCCCTTCCAAGGGGACAAGTTCCAGAGGATAGAGCCCTGGGGGCGGCTGCCAAGTCTCCTGGGGCGTGTGCTGGGCCCCCGTCAGAGGAGGAAGCAGCCTGGTAAACGGTGTGCCAGGCCTGAGATCTGGAGGCCTCCCACAGCCGGGTCCCTGTCCTGCCCAGGCCCCCCGAGGGAGGACGATGGTCGGGCAGTGGCGAGCGGGGTGGGGCTGGCGCCGAGCCTGCCCTTGGATGCCCCGGGGAAGGGCGCCGGGGGATGGGCTGCCCCTGGCCGGGTCTGAGGGACCGACCCAGCTCGGGGCTGTCGGGGGCAGAGAGAGAACCCCCCTCCGCCCTTTCCCTTCAGGTTCTTAGGGCTGGCCAAATCCTTCCCAAGACAGCTTGTCTGGAGAAAATCAGACCCAGCTGAAGAACATGTGTCCATGGGGGAAACCCGGGAAACTGAGTCTCCCCACACAATAGCAGAGATTCTCATCTTGCATCCTCTCCTGAGCTAATGACAAAGGTGGATGTCCCGGGTGGGCCTGTGGAATGGGAGAGGGGAGGAAGTCTATTGTCATGCAGAGGGACATGGAAAGACTTGTCTGAAGCTTATCCCCTGCACTGGGGTCAGGTCGGGAAGGGACGGCACAGAGGTGAGCAGGAACCAACCGGCCTCTCTGTGGTGGGGCTGGCCCCGGGGCAGGCGTGGGGGTGATGGCTGGAAGTGGGATGGCGCGTGAGTTGGCACCAGCCAGCGGTGGAGGCAGAGACTCAGAGGTCAGGGATCTCTCTCTCTGTCTCTGTCTCTGTCTCTCTCCCTCAGGGAGCTGAGGAGAGTAAGGTGGCGCCCCCTGCCCACCTCGCCTACCTCTCCATGGGCCCTTCTTTCTCTGGCCGCTCCGGGAGCCCTGCGGGCTTGGGTTCAACCCCCCACACACCGCACAGGCCAAGGGCGCATGCGCGAAAGCCGGGGCCTAGGGCTGGCCTCGGGGGGGGGGGGGGGGGTCCTCAGTGAAGGCCCCGCCCTCCCTCCAGGCTCTGACCCAGCTGCAGCTCTTCCATCGCCGCCCTTCTGGACTCGGCTTCAGCTGTCTCCCTCCCCTCCCCCACTCCCACTCAGCTTGCAGGCCGCTTCCCTGCCTTGAAAGCATTGCTCTGGCCCTGAGGGCCACAGACCTACTGGGCTTCAAGCTCAAGGCTCTGCCTGGGCCTGCTGCTTCGGCCAGGGGCTCATTTTTTCCTGGAAAGACAAAGCCATGGCCTCACCCCACGCCTGCACTTTGCCACGGCAGGCAGCCCAGGTGTAGGAAAGGCTCTGTGGAGTCAGAAGTGCCGAGACAGGCAGATGGCACCGCAGGCTTTGGGGGCCAGGGCGCAAGTGGGCTAGCCCCTCCTCCCGGGAGTCGGGGAGGCCCGGCCTTCCTAGTGCCCAGGCCACGGCTCCGGGGAGAAACCCGCCATGGAGGGCACGCGGGAGGCCCTCTGCCTGAGGTGGCAGGTGTCAGGCCAGGGCCACTGCAAGCCTGGCTCGGCTTGCCTGCTTTCTCCAAAGGAGGCTGGCCGACCAGCCGAACCTGGCACCTGGGCCAGGGCCCTTCCAAGGGGACGAGTTCCAGAGGCTAGAGCCCTGGGGGCGGCTGCCAAGTCTCCTGGGGCGTGTGCTGGGCCCCCGTCAGAGGAGGAAGCAGCCTGGTAAACGGTGTGCCAGGCCTGAGATCTGGAGGCCTCCCACAGCCGGGTCCCTGTCCTGCCCAGGCCCCCCGAGGGAGGACGATGGTCGGGCAGTGGCGAGCGGGGTGGGGCTGGCGCCGAGCCTGCCCTTGGATGCCCCGGGGAAGGGCGCCGGGGGATGGGCTGCCCCTGGCCGGGTCTGAGGGACCGACCCAGCTCGGGGCTGTCGGGGGCAGAGAGAGAAGCCCCCTCCGCCCTTTCCCTTCAGGTTCTTAGGGCTGGCCAAATCCTTCCCAAGACAGCTTGTCTGGAGAAAATCAGACCCAGCTGAAGAACATGTGTCCATGGGGGAAACCCGGGAAACTGAGTCTCCCCACACAATAGCAGAGATTCTCATCTTGCATCCTCTCCTGAGCTAATGACAAAGGTGGATGTCCCGGGTGGGCCTGTGGAATGGGAGAGGGGAGGAAGTCTATTGTCATGCAGAGGGACATGGAAAGACTTGTCTGAAGCTTATCCCCTGCACTGGGGTCAGGTCGGGAAGGGACGGCACAGAGGTGAGCAGGAACCAACCGGCCTCTCTGTGGTGGGGCTGGCCCCGGGGCAGGCGTGGGGGTGATGGCTGGAAGTGGGATGGCGCGTGAGTTGGCACCAGCCAGCGGTGGAGGCAGAGACTCAGAGGTCAGGGATCTCTCTCTCTGTCTCTGTCTCTCTCCCTCAGGGAGCTGAGGAGAGTAAGGTGGCGCCCCTGCCCACCTCGCCTACCTCTCCATGGGCCCTTCTTTCTCTGGCCGCTCCGGGAGCCCTGCGGGCTTGGGTTCAACCCCCCACACACCGCACAGGCCAAGGGCGCATGCGCGACCGCCGGGGCCTAGGGCTGGCCTGGGGGGGGGTCCTCAGTGAAGGCCCCGCCCTCCCTCCAGGCTCTGACCCAGCTGCAGCTCTTCCATCGCCGCCCTTCTGGACTCGGCTTCAGCTGTCTCCCTCCCCTCCCCCACTCCCACTCAGCTTGCAGGCCGCTTCCCTGCCTTGAAAGCATTGCTCTGGCCCTGAGGGCCACAGACCTACTGGGCTTCAAGCTCAAGGCTCTGCCTGGGCCTGCTGCTTCGGCCAGGGGCTCATTTTTTCCTGGAAAGACAAAGCCATGGCCTCACCCCACGCCTGCACTTTGCCACGGCAGGCAGCCCAGGTGTAGGAAAGGCTCTGTGGAGTCAGAAGTGCCGAGACAGGCAGATGGCACCGCAGGCTTTGGGGGCCAGGGCGCAACGGGGCTAGCCCCTCCTCCCGGGAGTCGGGGAGGCCCGGCCTTCCTAGTGCCCAGGCCACGGCTCCGGGGAGAAACCCGCCATGGAGGGCACGCGGGAGGCCCTCTGCCTGAGGTGGCAGGTGTCACGCCAGGGCCACTGCAAGCCTGGCTCGGCTTGCCTGCTTTCTCCAAAGGAGGCTGGCCGACCAGCCGAACCAGGCACCTGGGCCAGGCCCCTTCCAAGGGGACGAGTTCCAGAGGCTAGAGCCCTGGGGGCGGCTGCCAAGTCTCCTGGGGCGTGTGCTGGGCCCCCGTCAGAGGAGGAAGCAGCCTGGTAAACGGTGTGCCAGGCCTGAGATCTGGAGGCCTCCCACAGCCGGGTCCCTGTCCTGCCCAGGCCCCCCGAGGGAGGACGATGGTCGGGCAGTGGCGAGCGGGGTGGGGCTGGCGCCGAGCCTGCCCTTGGATGCCCCGGGGAAGGGCGCCGGGGGATGGGCTGCCCCTGGCCGGGTCTGAGGGACCGACCCAGCTCGGGGCTGTCGGGGGCAGAGAGAGAACCCCCCTCCGCCCTTTCCCTTCAGGTTCTTAGGGCTGGCCAAATCCTTCCCAAGACAGCTTGTCTGGAGAAAATCAGACCCAGCTGAAGAACATGTGTCCATGGGGGAAACCCGGGAAACTGAGTCTCCCCACACAATAGCAGAGATTCTCATCTTGCATCCTCTCCTGAGCTAATGACAAAGGTGGATGTCCCGGGTGGGCCTGTGGAATGGGAGAGGGGAGGAAGTCTATTGTCATGCAGAGGGACATGGAAAGACTTGTCTGAAGCTTATCCCCTGCACTGGGGTCAGGTCGGGAAGGGACGGCACAGAGGTGAGCAGGAACCAACCGGCCTCTCTGTGGTGGGGCTGGCCCCGGGGCAGGCGTGGGGGTGATGGCTGGAAGTGGGATGGCGCGTGAGTTGGCACCAGCCAGCGGTGGAGGCAGAGACTCAGAGGTCAGGGATCTCTCTCTCTGTCTCTGTCTCTGTCTCTCTCCCTCAGGGAGCTGAGGAGAGTAAGGGGGCGCCCCCTGCCCACCTCGCCTACCTCTCCATGGGCCCTTCTTTCTCTGGCCGCTCCGGGAGCCCTGCGGGCTTGGGTTCAACCCCCCACACACCGCACAGGCCAAGGGCGCATGCGCGACCGCCGGGGCCTAGGGCTGGCCTCGGGGGGGCGGGGGGTCCTCAGTGAAGGCCCCGCCCTCCCTCCAGGCTCTGACCCAGCTGCAGCTCTTCCATCGCCGCCCTTCTGGACTCGGCTTCAGCTGTCTCCCTCCCCTCCCCCACTCCCACTCAGCTTGCAGGCCGCTTCCCTGCCTTGAAAGCATGGCTCTGGCCCTGAGGGCCACAGACCTACTGGGCTTCAAGCTCAAGGCTCTGCCTGGGCCTGCTGCTTCGGCCAGGGGCTCATTTTTTCCTGGAAAGACAAAGCCATGGCCTCACCCCACGCCTGCACTTTGCCACGGCAGGCAGCCCAGGTGTAGGAAAGGCTCTGTGGAGTCAGAAGTGCCGAGACAGGCAGATGGCACCGCAGGCTTTGGGGGCCAGGGCGCAAGTGGGCTAGCCCCTCCTCCCGGGAGTCGGGGAGGCCCGGCCTTCCTAGTGCCCAGGCCACGGCTCCGGGGAGAAACCCGCCATGGAGGGCACGCGGGAGGCCCTCTGCCTGAGGTGGCAGGTGTCACGCCAGGGCCACTGCAAGCCTGGCTCGGCTTGCCTGCTTTCTCCAAAGGAGGCTGGCCGACCAGCCGAACCTGGCACCTGGGCCAGGCCCCTTCCAAGGGGACGAGTTCCAGAGGCTAGAGCCCTGGGGGCGGCTGCCAAGTCTCCTGGGGCGTGTGCTGGGCCCCCGTCAGAGGAGGAAGCAGCCTGGTAAACGGTGTGCCAGGCCTGAGATCTGGAGGCCTCCCACAGCCGGTTCCCTGTCCTGCCCAGGCCCCCCGAGGGAGGACGATGGTCGGGCAGTGGCGAGCGGGGTGGGGCTGGCGCCGAGCCTGCCCTTGGATGCCCCGGGGAAGGGCGCCGGGGGATGGGCTGCCCCTGGCCGGGTCTGAGGGACCGACCCAGCTCGGGGCTGTCGGGGGCAGAGAGAGAACCCCCCTCCGCCCTTTCCCTTCAGGTTCTTAGGGCTGGCCAAATCCTTCCCAAGACAGCTTGTCTGGAGAAAATCAGACCCAGCTGAAGAACATGTGTCCATGGGGGAAACCCGGGAAACTGAGTCTCCCCACACAATAGCAGAGATTCTCATCTTGCATCCTCTCCTGAGCTAATGACAAAGGTGGATGTCCCGGGTGGGCCTGTGGAATGGGAGAGGGGAGGAAGTCTATTGTCATGCAGAGGGACATGGAAAGACTTGTCTGAAGCTTATCCCCTGCACTGGGGTCAGGTCGGGAAGGGACGGCACAGAGGTGAGCAGGAACCAACCGGCCTCTCTGTGGTGGGGCTGGCCCCGGGGCAGGCGTGGGGGTGATGGCTGGAAGTGGGATGGCGCGTGAGTTGGCACCAGCCAGCGGTGGAGGCAGAGACTCAGAGGTCAGGGATCTCTCTCTCTGTCTCTGTCTCTCTCCCTCAGGGAGCTGAGGAGAGTAAGGTGGCGCCCCTGCCCACCTCGCCTACCTCTCCATGGGCCCTTCTTTCTCTGGCCGCTCCGGGAGCCCTGCGGGCTTGGGTTCAACCCCCCACACACCGCACAGGCCAAGGGCGCATGCGCGACTGCCGGGGCCTAGGGCTGGCCTCCGGGGGGGGGGTCCTCAGTGAAGGCCCCGCCCTCCCTCCAGGCTCTGACCCAGCTGCAGCTCTTCCATCGCCGCCCTTCTGGACTCGGCTTCAGCTGTCTCCCTCCCCTCCCCCACTCCCACTCAGCTTGCAGGCCGCTTCCCTGCCTTGAAAGCATGGCTCTGGCCCTGAGGGCCACAGACCTACTGGGCTTCAAGCTCAAGGCTCTGCCTGGGCCTGCTGCTTCGGCCAGGGGCTCATTTTTTCCTGGAAAGACAAAGCCATGGCCTCACCCCACGCCTGCACTTTGCCACGGCAGGCAGCCCAGGTGTAGGAAAGGCTCTGTGGAGTCAGAAGTGCCGAGACAGGCAGATGGCACCGCAGGCTTTGGGGGCCAGGGCGCAAGTGGGCTAGCCCCTCCTCCCGGGAGTCGGGGAGGCCCGGCCTTCCTAGTGCCCAGGCCACGGCTCCGGGGAGAAACCCGCCATGGAGGGCACGCGGGAGGCCCTCTGCCTGAGGTGGCAGGTGTCAGGCCAGGGCCACTGCAAGCCTGGCTCGGCTTGCCTGCTTTCTCCAAAGGAGGCTGGCCGACCAGCCGAACCTGGCACCTGGGCCAGGCCCCTTCCAAGGGGACGAGTTCCAGAGGCTAGAGCCCTGGGGGCGGCTGCCAAGTCTCCTGGGGCGTGTGCTGGGCCCCCGTCAGAGGAGGAAGCAGCCTGGTAAACGGTGTGCCAGGCCTGAGATCTGGAGGCCTCCCACAGCCGGGTCCCTGTCCTGCCCAGGCCCCCCGAGGGAGGACGATGGTCGGGCAGTGGCGAGCGGGGTGGGGCTGGCGCCGAGCCTGCCCTTGGATGCCCCGGGGAAGGGCGCCGGGGGATGGGCTGCCCCTGGCCGGGTCTGAGGGACCGACCCAGCTCGGGGCTGTCGGGGGCAGAGAGAGAACCCCCCTACGCCCTTTCCCTTCAGGTTCTTAGGGCTGGCCAAATCCTTCCCAAGACAGCTTGTCTGGAGAAAAACAGACCCAGCTGAAGAACATGTGTCCATGGGGGAAACCCGGGAAACTGAGTCTCCCCACACAATAGCAGAGATTCTCATCTTGCATCCTCTCCTGAGCTAATGACAAAGGTGGATGTCCCGGGTGGGCCTGTGGAATGGGAGAGGGGAGGAAGTCTATTGTCATGCAGAGGGACATGGAAAGACTTGTCTGAAGCTTATCCCCTGCACTGGGGTCAGGTCGGGAAGGGACGGCACAGAGGTGAGCAGGAACCAACCGGCCTCTCTGTGGTGGGGCTGGCCCCGGGGCAGGCGTGGGGGTGATGGCTGGAAGTGGGATGGCGCGTGAGTTGGCACCAGCCAGCGGTGGAGGCAGAGACTCAGAGGTCAGGGATCTCTCTCTCTGTCTCTGTCTCTCTCTCTCTCCCTCAGGGAGCTGAGCAGAGTAAGGTGGCGCCCCCTGCCCACCTCGCCTACCTCTCCATGGGCCCTTCTTTCTCTGGCCGCTCCGGGAGCCCTGCGGGCTTGGGTTCAACCCCCCACACACCGCACAGGCCAAGGGCGCATGCGCGACCGCCTGGGCCTAGGGCTGGACTCCGGGGGGGGGTCCTCAGTGAAGGCCCCGCCCTCCCTCCAGGCTCTGACCCAGCTGCAGCTCTTCCATCGCCGCCCTTCTGGACTCGGCTTCAGCTGTCTCCCTCCCCTCCCCCACTCCCACTCAGCTTGCAGGCCGCTTCCCTGCCTTGAAAGCATGGCTCTGGCCCTGAGGGCCACAGACCTACTGGGCTTCAAGCTCAAGGCTCTGCCTGGGCCTGCTGCTTCGGCCAGGGGCTCATTTTTTCCTGGAAAGACTAAGCCATGGCCTCACCCCACGCCTGCACTTTGCCACGGCAGGCAGCCCAGGTGTAGGAAAGGCTCTGTGGAGTCAGAAGGGCCGAGACAGGCAGATGGCACCAGAGGGTTTGGGGGCCAGGGCGCAAGTGGGCTAGCCCCTCCACCCGGGAGTCGGGGACGCCCGGCCTTCCTAGTGCCCAGGCCACGGCTCCGGGGAGAAACCCGCCATGGAGGGCACGCGGGAGGCCCTCTGCCTGAGGTGGCAGGTGTCACGCCAGGGCCACTGCAAGCCTGGCTCGGCTTGCCTGCTTTCTCCAAAGGAGGCTGGCCGACCAGCCGAACCTGGCACCTGGGCCAGGCCCCTTCCAAGGGGACGAGTTCCAGAGGCTAGAGCCCTGGGGGCGGCTGCCAAGTCTCCTGGGGCGTGTGCTGGGCCCCCGTCAGAGGAGGAAGCAGCCTGGTAAACGGTGTGCCAGGCCTGAGATCTGGAGGCCTCCCACAGCCGGGTCCCTGTCCTGCCCAGGCCCCCCGAGGGAGGACGATGGTCGGGCAGTGGCGAGCGGGGTGGGGCTGGCACCGAGCCTGCCCTTGGATGCCCCGGGGAAGGGCGCCGGGGGATGGGCTGCCCCTGGCCGGGTCTGAGGGACCGACCCAGCTCGGGGCTGTCGGGGGCAGAGAGAGAACCCCCCTCCGCCCTTTCCCTTCAGGTTCTTAGGGCTGGCCAAATCCTTCCCAAGACAGCTTGTCTGGAGAAAATCAGACCCAGCTGAAGAACATGTGTCCATGGGGGAAACCCGGGAAACTGAGTCTCCCCACACAATAGCAGAGATTCTCATCTTGCATCCTCTCCTGAGCTAATGACAAAGGTGGATGTCCCGGGTGGGCCTGTGGAATGGGAGAGGGGAGGAAGTCTATTGTCATGCAGAGGGACATGGAAAGACTTGTCTGAAGCTTATCCCCTGCACTGGGGTCAGGTCGGGAAGGGACGGCACAGAGGTGAGCAGGAACCAACCGGCCTCTCTGTGGTGGGGCTGGCCCCGGGGCAGGCGTGGGGGTGATGGCTGGAAGTGGGATGGCGCGTGAGTTGGCACCAGCCAGCGGTGGAGGCAGAGACTCAGAGGTCAGGGATCTCTCTCTCTGTCTCTGTCTCTGTCTCTCTCCCTCAGGGAGCTGAGGAGAGTAAGGGGGCGCCCCCTGCCCACCTCGCCTACCTCTCCATGGGCCCTTCATTCTCTGGCCGCTCCGGGAGCCCTGCGGGCTTGGGTTCAACCCCCCACACACCGCACAGACAAAGGGCGCATGCGCGACCGCCTGGGCCTAGGGCTGGACTCCGGGGGGGGGGTCCTCAGTGAAGGCCCCGCCCTCCCTCCAGGCTCTGACCCAGCTGCAGCTCTTCCATCGCCGCCCTTCTGGACTCGGCTTCAGCTGTCTCCCTCCCCTCCCCCACTCCCACTCAGCTTGCAGGCCGCTTCCCTGCCTTGAAAGCATGGCTCTGGCCCTGAGGGCCACAGACCTACTGGGCTTCAAGCTCAAGGCTCTGCCTGGGCCTGCTGCTTCGGCCAGGGGCTCATTTTTTCCTGGAAAGACAAAGCCATGGCCTCACCCCACGCCTGCACTTTGCCACGGCAGGCAGCCCAGGTGTAGGAAAGGCTCTGTGGAGTCAGAAGTGCCGAGACAGGCAGATGGCACCAGAGGGTTTGGGGGCCAGGGCGCAAGTGGGCTAGCCCCTCCTCCCGGGAGTCGGGGACGCCCGGCCTTCCTAGTGCCCAGGCCACGGCTCCGGGGAGAAACCCGCCATGGAGGGCACGCGGGAGGCCCTCTGCCTGAGGTGGCAGGTGTCACGCCAGGGCCACTGCAAGCCTGGCTCGGCTTGCCTGCTTTCTCCAAAGGAGGCTGGCCGACCAGCCGAACCTGGCACCTGGGCCAGGCCCCTTCCAAGGGGACGAGTTCCAGAGGCTAGAGCCCTGGGGGCGGCTGCCAAGTCTCCTGGGGCGTGTGCTGGGCCCCCGTCAGAGGAGGAAGCAGCCTGGTAAACGGTGTGCCAGGCCTGAGATCTGGAGGCCTCCCACAGCCGGGTCCCTGTCCTGCCCAGGCCCCCCGAGGGAGGACGATGGTCGGGCAGTGGCGAGCGGGGTGGGGCTGGCACCGAGCCTGCCCTTGGATGCCCCGGGGAAGGGCGCCGGGGGATGGGCTGCCCCTGGCCGGGTCTGAGGGACCGACCCAGCTCGGGGCTGTTGGGGGCAGAGAGAGAACCCCCCTCCGCCCTTTCCCTTCAGGTTCTTAGGGCTGGCCAAATCCTTCCCAAGACGGCTTGTGTGGAGAAAATCAGACCCAGCTGAAGAACATGTGTCCATGGGGGAAACCCGGGAAACTGAGTCTCCCCACACAATAGCAGAGATTCTCATCTTGCATCCTCTCCTGAGCTAATGACAAAGGTGGATGTCCCGGGTGGGCCTGTGGAATGGGAGAGGGGAGGAAGTCTATTGTCATGCAGAGGGACATGGAAAGACTTGTCTGAAGCTTATCCCCTGCACTGGGGTCAGGTCGGGAAGGGACGGCACAGAGGTGAGCAGGAACCAACCGGCCTCTCTGTGGTGGGGCTGGCCCCGGGGCAGGCGTGGGGGTGATGGCTGGAAGTGGGATGGCGCGTGAGTTGGCACCAGCCAGCGGTGGAGGCAGAGACTCAGAGGTCAGGGATCTCTCTCTCTGTCTCTGTCTCTCTCCCTCAGGGAGCTGAGGAGAGTAAGGTGGCGCCCCTGCCCACCTCGCCTACCTCTCCATGGGCCCTTCTTTCTCTGGCCGCTCCGGGAGCCCTGCGGGCTTGGGTTCAACCCCCCACACACCGCACAGGCCAAGGGCGCATGCGCGACCGCCGGGGCCTAGGGCTGGCCTCCGGGGGGGGGGGTCCTCAGTGAAGGCCCCGCCCTCCCTCCAGGCTCTGACCCAGCTGCAGCTCTTCCATCGCCGCCCTTCTGGACTCGGCTTCAGCTGTCTCCCTCCCCTCCCCCACTCCCACTCAGCTTGCAGGCCGCTTCCCTGCCTTGAAAGCATTGCTCTGGCCCTGAGGGCCACAGACCTACTGGGCTTCAAGCTCAAGGCTCTGCCTGTGCCTCCTGCTTCGGCCAGGGGCTCATTTTTTCCTGGAAAGACAAAGCCATGGCCTCACCTCACGCCTGCACTTTGCCACGGCAGGCAGCCCAGGTGTAGGAAAGGCTCTGTGGAGTCAGAAGTGCCGAGACAGGCAGATGGCACCGCAGGCTTTGGGGGCCAGGGCGCAAGTGGGCTAGCCCCTCCTCCCGGGAGTCGGGGAGGCCCGGCCTTCCTAGTGCCCAGGCCACGGCTCCGGGGAGAAACCCGCCATGGAGGGCACGCGGGAGGCCCTCTGCCTGAGGTGGCAGGTGTCAGGCCAGGGCCACTGCAAGCCTGGCTCGGCTTGCCTGCTTTCTCCAAAGGAGGCTGGCCGACCAGCCGAACCTGGCACCTGGGCCTGGCCCCTTCCAAGGGGACGAGTTCCAGAGGCTAGAGCCCTGGGGGCGGCTGCCAAGTCTCCTGGGGCGTGTGCTGGGCCCCCGTCAGAGGAGGAAGCAGCCTGGTAAACGGTGTGCCAGGCCTGAGATCTGGAGGCCTCCCACAGCCGGGTCCCTGTCCTGCCCAGGCCCCCCGAGGGAGGACGATGGTCGGGCAGTGGCGAGCGGGGTGGGGCTGGCGCCGAGCCTGCCCTTGGATGCCCCGGGGAAGGGCGCCGGGGGATGGGCTGCCCCTGGCCGGGTCTGAGGGACCGACCCAGCTCGGGGCTGTCGGGGGCAGAGAGAGAACCCCCCTACGCCCTTTCCCTTCAGGTTCTTAGGGCTGGCCAAATCCTTCCCAAGACGGCTTGTCTGGAGAAAATCAGACCCAGCTGAAGAACATGTGTCCATGGGGGAAACCCGGGAAACTGAGTCTCCCCACACAATAGCAGAGATTCTCATCTTGCATCCTCTCCTGAGCTAATGACAAAGGTGGATGTCCCGGGTGGGCCTGTGGAATGGGAGAGGGGAGGAAGTCTATTGTCATGCAGAGGGACATGGAAAGACTTGTCTGAAGCTTATCCCCTGCACTGGGGTCAGGTCGGGAAGGGACGGCACAGAGGTGAGCAGGAACCAACCGGCCTCTCTGTGGTGGGGCTGGCCCCGGGGCAGGCGTGGGGGTGATGGCTGGAAGTGGGATGGCGCGTGAGTTGGCACCAGCGAGCGGTGGAGGCAGAGACTCAGAGGTCAGGGATCTCTCTCTCTGTCTCTGTCTCTCTCCCTCAGGGAGCTGAGGAGAGTAAGGTTGCGCCCCCTGCCAACCTCGCCTACCTCTCCATGGGCCCTTCTTTCTCTGGCCGCTCCGGGAGCCCTGCGGGCTTGGGTTCAACCCCCCCCACACTGCACAGGCCAAGGGAGCATGCGCGACCGCCGGGGCCTAGGGCTGCTAGGGCTGGCCTCGGGGGGGGGGGGGGTCCTCAGTGACGCCCGGCCCTCCCTCCAGGCTCTGACCCAGCTGCAGCTCTTCCATCGCCGCACTTCTGGACTCGGCTTCAGCTGTCTCCCTCCCCTCCCCCACTCCCACTCAGCTTGCAGGCCGCTTCCCTGCCTTGAAAGCATTGCTCTGGCCCTGAGGGCCACAGACCTACTGGGCTTCAAGCTCAAGGCTCTGCCTGGGCCTGCTGCTTCGGCCAGGGGCTCATTTTTTCCTTGAAAGACAAAGCCATGGCCTCACCCCACGCCTGCACTTTGCCACGGCAGGCAGCCCAGATGTAGGAAAGGCTCTGTGGAGTCAGAAGTGCCGAGACAGGCAGATGGCACCAGAGGGTTTGGGGGCCAGGGCGCAAGTGGGCTAGCCCCTCCTCCCGGGAGTCGGGGAGGCCCGGCCTTCCTAGTGCCCAGGCCACGGCTCCGGGGAGGAACCCGCCATGGAGGGCACGCGGGAGGCCCTCTGCCTGAGGTGGCAGGTGTCACGCCAGGGCCACTGCAAGCCTGGCTCGGCTTGCCTGCTTTCTCCAAAGGAGGCTGGCCGACCAGCCGAACCTGGCACCTGGGCCAGGCCCCTTCCAAGGGGACGAGTTCCAGAGGATAGAGCCCTGGGGGCGGCTGCCAAGTCTCCTGGGGCGTGTGCTGGGCCCCCGTCAGAGGAGGAAGCAGCCTGGTAAACGGTGTGCCAGGCCTGAGATCTGGAGGCCTCCCACAGCCGGGTCCCTGTCCTGCCCAGGCCCCCCGAGGGAGGACGATGGTCGGGCAGTGGCGAGCGGGGTGGGGCTGGCGCCGAGCCTGCCCTTGGATGCCCCGGGGAAGGTCGCCGGGGGATGGGCTGCCCCTGGCCGGGTCTGAGGGACCGACCCAGCTCGGGGCTGTCGGGGGCAGAGAGAGAACCCCCCTCCGCCCTTTCCCTTCAGGTTCTTAGGGCTGGCCAAATCCTTCCCAAGACAGCTTGTCTGGAGAAATCAGACCCAGCTGAAGAACATGTGTCCATGGGGGAAACCCGGGAAACTGAGTCTCCCCACACAATAGCAGAGATTCTCATCTTGCATCCTCTCCTGAGCTAATGACAAAGGTGGATGTCCCGGGTGGGCCTGTGGAATGGGAGAGGGGAGGAAGTCTATTGTCATACAGAGGGACATGGAAAGACTTGTCTGAAGCTTATCCCCTGCACTGGGGTCAGGTCGGGAAGGGACGGCACAGAGGTGAGCAGGAACCAACCGGCCTCTCTGTGGTGGGGCTGGCCCCGGGGCAGGCGTGGGGGTGATGGCTGGAAGTGGGATGGCGCGTGAGTTGGCACCAGCGAGCGGTGGAGGCAGAGACTCAGAGGTCAGGGATCTCTCTCTCTGTCTCTGTCTCTCTCCCTCAGGGAGCTGAGGAGAGTAAGGTTGCGCCCCCTGCCCACCTCGCCTACCTCTCCATGGGCCCTTCTTTCTCTGGCCGCTCCGGGAGCCCTGCGGGCTTGGGTTCAACCCCCCCCACACTGCACAGGCCAAGGGAGCATGCGCGACCGCCGGGGCCTAGGGCTGGCCTCGGGGGGGGGGGGTCCTCAGTGACGCCCGGCCCTCCCTCCAGGCTCTGACCCAGCTGCAGCTCTTCCATCGCCGCACTTCTGGACTCGGCTTCAGCTGTCTGCCTCCCCTCCCCCACTCCCACTCAGCTTGCTGGCCGCTTCCCTGCCTTGAAAGCATTGCTCTGGCCCTGAGGGCCACAGACCTACTGGGCTTCAAGCTCAAGGCTCTGCCTGGGCCTGCTGCTTCGGCCAGGGGCTCATTTTTTCCTGGAAAGACAAAGCCATGGCCTCACCCCACGCCTGCACTTTGCCACGGCAGGCAGCCCAGGTGTAGGAAAGGCTCTGTGGAGTCAGAAGTGCCGAGACAGGCAGATGGCACCGCAGGCTTTGGGGGCCAGGGCGCAACGGGGCTAGCCCCTCCTCCCGGGAGTCGGGGAGGCCCGGCCTTCCTAGTGCCCAGGCCACGGCTCCGGGGAGAAACCCGCCATGGAGGGCACGCGGGAGGCCCTCTGCCTGACGTGGCAGGTGTCACGCCAGGGCCACTGCAAGCCTGGCTCGGCTTGCCTGCTTTCTCCAAAGGAGGCTGGCCGACCAGCCGAACCTGGCACCTGGGCCAGGCCCCTTCCAAGGGGACGAGTTCCAGAGGCTAGAGCCCTGGGGGCGGCTGCCAAGTCTCCTGGGGCGTGTGCTGGGCCCCCGTCAGAGGAGGAAGCAGCCTGGTAAACGGTGTGCCAGGCCTGAGATCTGGAGGCCTCCCACAGCCGGGTCCCTGTCCTGCCCAGGCCCCCCGAGGGAGGACGATGGTCGGGCAGTGGCGAGCGGGGTGGGGCTGGCGCCGAGCCTGCCCTTGGATGCCCCGGGGAAGGGCGCCGGGGGATGGGCTGCCCCTGGCCGGGTCTGAGGGACCGACCCAGCTCAGGGCTGTCGGGGGCAGAGAGAGAACACCCCCCGCCCTTTCCCTTCAGGTTCTTAGGGCTGGCCAAATCCTTCCCAAGACAGCTTGTCTGGAGAAATCAGACCCAGCTGAAGAACATGTGTCCATGGGGGAAACCCGGGAAACTGAGTCTCCCCACACAATAGCAGAGATTCTCATCTTGCATCCTCTCCTGAGCTAATGACAAAGGTGGATGTCCCGGGTGGGCCTGTGGAATGGGAGAGGGGAGGAAGTCTATTGTCATGCAGAGGGACATGGAAAGACTTGTCTGAAGCTTATCCCCTGCACTGGGGTCAGGTCGGGAAGGGACGGCACAGAGGTGAGCAGGAACCAACTGGCCTCTCTGTGGTGGGGCTGGTCCCGGGGCAGGCGTGGTGGTGATGGCTGGAAGTGGGATGGCGCGTGAGTTGGCACCAGCCAGCGGTGGAGGCAGAGACTCAGAGGTCAGGGATCTCTCTCTCTGTCTCTGTCTCTCTCTCTCTCCCTCAGGGAGCTGAGCAGAGTAAGGTGGCGCCCCCTGCCCACCTCGCCTACCTCTCCATGGGCCCTTCATTCTCTGGCCGCTCCGGGAGCCCTGCGGGCTTGGGTTCAACCCCCCACACACCGCACAGACAAAGGGCGCATGCGCGACCGCCGGGGCCTAGGGCTGGCCTCGGGGGGGGGGGGGGGGGGGGGGCTCAGTGAAGGCCCCGCCCTCCCTCCAGGCTCTGACCCAGCTGCAGCTCTTCCATCGCCGCCCTTCTGGACTCGGCTTCAGCTGTCTCCCTCCCCTCCCCCACTCCCACTCAGCTTGCAGGCCGCTTCCCTGCCTTGAAAGCATTGCTCTGGCCCTGAGGGCCACAGACCTACTGGGCTTCAAGCTCAAGGCTCTGCCTGGGCCTGCTGCTTCGGCCAGGGGCTCATTTTTTCCTGGAAAGACAAAGCCATGGCCTCACCCCACGCCTGCACTTTGCCACGGCAGGCAGCCCAGGTGTAGGAAAGGCTCTGTGGAGTCAGAAGTGCCGAGACAGGCAGATGGCACCGCAGGCTTTGGGGGCCAGGGCGCAACGGGGCTAGCCCCTCCTCCCGGGAGTCGGGGAGGCCCGGCCTTCCTAGTGCCCAGGCCACGGCTCCGGGGAGAAACCCGCCATGGAGGGCACGCGGGAGGCCCTCTGCCTGACGTGGCAGGTGTCACGCCAGGGCCACTGCAAGCCTGGCTCGGCTTGCCTGCTTTCTCCAAAGGAGGCTGGCCGACCAGCCGAACCTGGCACCTGGGCCAGGCCCCTTCCAAGGGGACGAGTTCCAGAGGCTAGAGCCCTGGGGGCGGCTGCCAAGTCTCCTGGGGCGTGTGCTGGGCCCCCGTCAGAGGAGGAAGCAGCCTGGTAAACGGTGTGCCAGGCCTGAGATCTGGAGGCCTCCCACAGCCGGGTCCCTGTCCTGCCCAGGCCCCCCGAGGGAGGACGATGGTCGGGCAGTGGCGAGCGGGGTGGGGCTGGCGCCGAGCCTGCCCTTGGATGCCCCGGGGAAGGGCGCCGGGGGATGGGCTGCCCCTGGCCGGGTCTGAGGGACCGACCCAGCTCAGGGCTGTCGGGGGCAGAGAGAGAACCCCCCTCCGCCCTTTCCCTTCAGGTTCTTAGGGCTGGCCAAATCCTTCCCAAGACAGCTTGTCTGGAGAAAGCAGACCCAGCTGAAGAACATGTGTCCATGGGGGAAACCCGGGAAACTGAGTCTCCCCACACAATAGCAGAGATTCTCATCTTGCATCCTCTCCTGAGCTAATGACAAAGGTGGATGTCCCGGGTGGGCCTGTGGAATGGGAGAGGGGAGGAAGTCTATTGTCATGCAGAGGGACATGGAAAGACTTGTCTGAAGCTTATCCCCTGCACTGGGGTCAGGTCGGGAAGGGACGGCACAGAGGTGAGCAGGAACCAACCGGCCTCTCTGTGGTGGGGCTGGTCCCGGGGCAGGCGTGGGGGTGATGGCTGGAAGTGGGATGGCGCGTGAGTTGGCACCAGCCAGCGGTGGAGGCAGAGACTCAGAGGTCAGGGATCTCTCTCTCTGTCTCTGTCTCTCTCTCTCTCCCTCAGGGAGCTGAGCAGAGTAAGGTGGCGCCCCCTGCCCACCTCGCCTACCTCTCCATGGGCCCTTCATTCTCTGGCCGCTCCGGGAGCCCTGCGGGCTTGGGTTCAACCCCCCACACACCGCACAGGCCAAGGGCGCATGCGCGACCGCCGGGGCCTAGGGCTGGCCTCGGGGGGGGGGGTCCTCAGTGAAGGCCCCGCCCTCCCTCCAGGCTCTGACCCAGCTGCAGCTCTTCCATCGCCGCCCTTCTGGACTCGGCTTCAGCTGTCTCCCTCCCCTCCCCCACTCCCACTCAGCTTGCAGGCCGCTTCCCTGCCTTGAAAGCATTGCTCTGGCCCTGAGGGCCACAGACCTACTTTGCTTCAAGCTCAAGGCTCTGCCTGGGCCTGCTGCTTCGGCCAGGGGCTCATTTTTTCCTGGAAAGACAAAGCCATGGCCTCACCCCACGCCTGCACTTTGCCACGGCAGGCAGCCCAGGTGTAGGAAAGGCTCTGTGGAGTCAGAAGTGCCGAGACAGGCAGATGGCACCAGAGGGTTTGGGGGCCAGGGCGCAAGTGGGCTAGCCCCTCCTCCCGGGAGTCGGGGAGGCCCGGCCTTCCTAGTGACCAGGCCACGGCTCCGGGGAGAAACCCGCCATGGAGGGCACGCGGGAGGCCCTCTGCCTGAGGTGGCAGGTGTCACGCCAGGGCCACTGCAAGCCTGGCTCGGCTTGCCTGCTTTCTCCAAAGGAGGCTGGCCGACCAGCCGAACCTGGCACCTGGGCCAGGCCCCTTCCAAGGGGACGAGTTCCAGAGGCTAGATCCCTGGGGGCGGCTGCCAAGTCTCCTGGGGCGTGTGCTGGGCCCCCGTCAGAGGAGGAAGCAGCCTGGTAAACGGTGTGCCAGGCCTGAGATCTGGAGGCCTCCCACAGCCGGGTCCCTGTCCTGCCCAGGCCCCCCGAGGGAGGACGATGGTCGGGCAGTGGCGAGCGGGGTGGGGCTGGCGCCGAGCCTGCCCTTGGATGCCCCGGGGAAGGGCGCCGGGGGATGGGCTGCCCCTGGCCGGGTCTGAGGGACCGACCCAGCTCAGGGCTGTCGGGGGCAGAGAGAGAACCCCCCTCCGCCCTTTCCCTTCAGGTTCTTAGGGCTGGCCAAATCCTTCCCAAGACAGCTTGTCTGGAGAAAGCAGACCCAGCTGAAGAACATGTGTCCATGGGGGAAACCCGGGAAACTGAGTCTCCCCACACAATAGCAGAGATTCTCATCTTGCATCCTCTCCTGAGCTAATGACAAAGGTGGATGTCCCGGGTGGGCCTGTGGAATGGGAGAGGGGAGGAAGTCTATTGTCATGCAGAGGGACATGGAAAGACTTGTCTGAAGCTTATCCCCTGCACTGGGGTCAGGTCGGGAAGGGACGGCACAGAGGTGAGCAGGAACCAACCGGCCTCTCTGTGGTGGGGCTGGTCCCGGGGCAGGCGTGGGGGTGATGGCTGGAAGTGGGATGGCGCGTGAGTTGGCACCAGCCAGCGGTGGAGGCAGAGACTCAGAGGTCAGGGATCTCTCTCTCTGTCTCTGTCTCTCTCTCTCTCCCTCAGGGAGCTGAGCAGAGTAAGGTGGCGCCCCCTGCCCACCTCGCCTACCTCTCCATGGGCCCTTCATTCTCTGGCCGCTCCGGGAGCCCTGCGGGCTTGGGTTCAACCCCCCACACACCGCACAGGCCAAGGGCGCATGCGCGACCGCCGGGGCCTAGGGCTGGCCTCGGGGGGGGGGGGTCCTCAGTGAAGGCCCCGCCCTCCCTCCAGGCTCTGACCCAGCTGCAGCTCTTCCATCGCCGCCCTTCTGGACTCGGCTTCAGCTGTCTCCCTCCCCTCCCCCACTCCCACTCAGCTTGCAGGCCGCTTCCCTGCCTTGAAAGCATTGCTCTGGCCCTGAGGGCCACAGACCTACTTTGCTTCAAGCTCAAGGCTCTGCCTGGGCCTGCTGCTTCGGCCAGGGGCTCATTTTTTCCTGGAAAGACAAAGCCATGGCCTCACCCCACGCCTGCACTTTGCCACGGCAGGCAGCCCAGGTGTAGGAAAGGCTCTGTGGAGTCAGAAGTGCCGAGACAGGCAGATGGCACCAGAGGGTTTGGGGGCCAGGGCGCAAGTGGGCTAGCCCCTCCTCCCGGGAGTCGGGGAGGCCCGGCCTTCCTAGTGCCCAGGCCACGGCTCCGGGGAGAAACCCGCCATGGAGGGCACGCGGGAGGCCCTCTGCCTGAGGTGGCAGGTGTCACGCCAGGGCCACTGCAAGCCTGGCTCGGCTTGCCTGCTTTCTCCAAAGGAGGCTGGCCGACCAGCCGAACCTGGCACCTGGGCCAGGCCCCTTCCAAGGGGACGAGTTCCAGAGGCTAGATCCCTGGGGGCGGCTGCCAAGTCTCCTGGGGCGTGTGCTGGGCCCCCGTCAGAGGAGGAAGCAGCCTGGTAAACGGTGTGCCAGGCCTGAGATCTGGAGGCCTCCCACAGCCGGGTCCCTGTCCTGCCCAGGCCCCCCGAGGGAGGACGATGGTCGGGCAGTGGCGAGCGGGGTGGGGCTGGCGCCGAGCCTGCCCTTGGATGCCCCGGGGAAGGGCGCCGGGGGATGGGCTGCCCCTGGCCGGGTCTGAGGGACCGACCCAGCTCAGGGCTGTCGGGGGCAGAGAGAGAACCCCCCTCCGCCCTTTCCCTTCAGGTTCTTAGGGCTGGCCAAATCCTTCCCAAGACAGCTTGTCTGGAGAAAGCAGACCCAGCTGAAGAACATGTGTCCATGGGGGAAACCCGGGAAACTGAGTCTCCCCACACAATAGCAGAGATTCTCATCTTGCATCCTCTCCTGAGCTAATGACAAAGGTGGATGTCCCGGGTGGGCCTGTGGAATGGGAGAGGGGAGGAAGTCTATTGTCATGCAGAGGGACATGGAAAGACTTGTCTGAAGCTTATCCCCTGCACTGGGGTCAGGTCGGGAAGGGACGGCACAGAGGTGAGCAGGAACCAACCGGCCTCTCTGTGGTGGGGCTGGTCCCGGGGCAGGCTTGGGGGTGATGGCTGGAAGTGGGATGGCGCGTGAGTTGGCACCAGCCAGCGGTGGAGGCAGAGACTCAGAGGTCAGGGATCTCTCTCTCTGTCTCTGTCTCTCTCTCTCTACCTCAGGGAGCTGAGCAGAGTAAGGTGGCGCCCCCTGCCCACCTCGCCTACCTCTCCATGGGCCCTTCATTGTCTGGCCGCTCCGGGAGCCCTGCGGGCTTGGGTTCAACCCCCCACACACCGCACAGGCCAAGGGCGCATGCGCGACCGCCGGGGCCTCGGGCTGGCCTCGGGGGGGGGGGGTCCTCAGTGAAGGCCCCGCCCTCCCTCCAGGCTCTGACCCAGCTGCAGCTCTTCCATCGCCGCCCTTCTGGACTCGGCTTCAGCTGTCTCCCTCCCCTCCCCCACTCCCACTCAGCTTGCAGGCCGCTTCCCTGCCTTGAAAGCATTGCTCTGGCCCTGAGGGCCACAGACCTACTGGGCTTCAAGCTCAAGGCTCTGCCTGGGCCTGCTGCTTCGGCCAGGGGCTCATTTTTTCCTGGAAAGACAAAGCCATGGCCTCACCCCACGCCTGCACTTTGCCACGGCAGGCAGCCCAGGTGTAGGAAAGGCTCTGTGGAGTCAGAAGTGCCGAGACAGGCAGATGGCACCGCAGGCTTTGGGGGCCAGGGCGCAACGGGGCTAGCCCCTCCTCCCGGGAGTCGGGGAGGCCCGGCCTTCCTAGTGCCCAGGCCACGGCTCTGGGGAGAAACCCTCCATGGAGGGCACGCGGGAGGCCCTCTGCCTGAGGTGGCAGGTGTCACGCCAGGGCCACTGCAAGCCTGGCTCGGCTTGCCTGCTTTCTCCAAAGGAGGCTGGCCGACCAGCCGAACCTGGCACCTGGGCCAGGCCCCATCCAAGGGGATGAGTTCCAGAGGCTAGAGCCCTGGGGGCGGCTGCCAAGTCTCCTGGGGCGTGTGCTGGGCCCCCGTCAGAGGAGGAAGCAGCCTGGTAAACGGTGTGCCAGGCCTGAGATCTGGAGGCCTCCCACAGCCGGGTCCCTGTCCTGCCCAGGCCCCCCGAGGGAGGACCATGGTCGGGCAGTGGCGAGCGGGGTGGGGCTGGCGCCGAGCCTGCCCTTGGATGCCCCGGGGAAGGGCGCCGGGGGATGGGCTGCCCCTGGCCGGGTCTGAGGGACCGACCCAGCTCAGGGCTGTCGGGGGCAGAGAGAGAACCCCCCTCCGCCCTTTCCCTTCAGGTTCTTAGGGCTGGCCAAATCCTTCCCAAGACAGCTTGTCTGGAGAAATCAAACCCAGCTGAAGAACATGTGTCCATGGGGGAAACCCGGGAAACTGAGTCTCCCCACACAATAGCAGAGATTCTCATCTTGCATCCTCTCCTGAGCTAATGACAAAGGTGGATGTCCCGGGTGGGCCTGTGGAATGGGAGAGGGGAGGAAGTCTATTGTCATGCAGAGGGACATGGAAAGACTTGTCTGAAGCTTATCCCCTGCACTGGGGTCAGGTCGGGAAGGGACGGCACAGAGGTGAGCAGGAACCAACCGGCCTCTCTGTGGTGGGTCTGGTCCCGGGGCAGGCGTGGTGGTGATGGCTGGAAGTGGGATGGCGCGTGAGTTGGCACCAGCCAGCGGTGGAGGCAGAGACTCAGAGGTCAGGGATCTCTCTCTCTGTCTCTGTCTCTCTCTCTCTCCCTCAGGGAGCTGAGCAGAGTAAGGTGGCGCCCCCTGCCCACCTCGCCTACCTCTCCATGGGCCCTTCATTGTCTGGCCGCTCCGGGAGCCCTGCGGGCTTGGGTTCAACCCCCCACACACCGCACAGGCCAAGGGCGCATGCGCGACCGCCGGGGCCTCAGGCTGGCCTCGGGGGGGGGGGGGGGTCCTCAGTGAAGGCCCCGCCCTCCCTCCAGGCTCTGACCCAGCTGCAGCTCTTCCATCGCCGCCCTTCTGGACTCGGCTTCAGCTGTCTCCCTCCCCTCCCCCACTCCCACTCAGCTTGCAGGCCGCTTCCCTGCCTTGAAAGCATTGCTCTGGCCCTGAGGGCCACAGACCTACTGGGCTTCAAGCTCAAGGCTCTGCCTGGGCCTGCTGCTTCGGCCAGGGGCTCATTTTTTCCTGGAAAGACAAAGCCATGGCCTCACCCCACGCCTGCACTTTGCCACGGCAGGCAGCCCAGGTGTAGGAAAGGCTCTGTGGAGTCAGAAGTGCCGAGACAGGCAGATGGCACCGCAGGCTTTGGGGGCCAGGGCGCAACGGGGCTAGCCCCTCCTCCCGGGAGTCGGGGAGGCCCGGCCTTCCTAGTGCCCAGGCCACGGCTCTGGGGAGAAACCCGCCATGGAGGGCACGCGGGAGGCCCTCTGCCTGAGGTGGCAGGTGTCACGCCAGGGCCACTGCAAGCCTGGCTCGGCTTGCCTGCTTTCTCCAAAGGAGGCTGGCCGACCAGCCGAACCTGGCACCTGGGCCAGGCCCCATCCAAGGGGATGAGTTCCAGAGGCTAGAGCCCTGGGGGCGGCTGCCAAGTCTCCTGGGGCGTGTGCTGGGCCCCCGTCAGAGGAGGAAGCAGCCTGGTAAACGGTGTGCCAGGCCTGAGATCTGGAGGCCTCCCACAGCCGGGTCCCTGTCCTGCCCAGGCCCCCCGAGGGAGGACCATGGTCGGGCAGTGGCGAGCGGGGTGGGGCTGGCGCCGAGCCTGCCCTTGGATGCCCCGGGGAAGGGCGCCGGGGGATGGGCTGCCCCTGGCCGGGTCTGAGGGACCGACCCAGCTCAGGGCTGTCGGGGGCAGAGAGAGAACCCCCCTCCGCCCTTTCCCTTCAGGTTCTTAGGGCTGGCCAAATCCTTCCCAAGACAGCTTGTCTGGAGAAAGCAGACCCAGCTGAAGAACATGTGTCCATGGGGGAAACCCGGGAAACTGAGTCTCCCCACACAATAGCAGAGATTCTCATCTTGCATCCTCTCCTGAGCTAATGACAAAGGTGGATGTCCCGGGTGGGCCTGTGGAATGGGAGAGGGGAGGAAGTCTATTGTCATGCAGAGGGACATGGAAAGACTTGTCTGAAGCTTATCCCCTGCACTGGGGTCAGGTCGGGAAGGGATGGCACAGAGGTGAGCAGGAACCAACCGGCCTCTCTGTGGTGGGTCTGGTCCCGGGGCAGGCGTGGTGGTGATGGCTGGAAGTGGGATGGCGCGTGAGTTGGCACCAGCCAGCGGTGGAGGCAGAGACTCAGAGGTCAGGGATCTCTCTCTCTGTCTCTGTCTCTCTCTCTCTCCCTCAGGGAGCTGAGCAGAGTAAGGTGGCGCCCCCTGCCCACCTCGCCTACCTCTCCATGGGCCCTTCATTCTCTGGCCACTCCGGGAGCCCTGCGGGCTTGGGTTCAACCCCCCACACACCGCACAGGCCAAGGGCGCATGCGCGACCGCCGGGGCCTCGGGCTGGCCTCGGGGGGGGGGGGCCTCAGTGAAGGCCCCGCCCTCCCTCCAGGCTCTGACCCAGCTGCAGCTCTTCCATCGCCGCCCTTCTGGACTCGGCTTCAGCTGTCTCCCTCCCCTCCCCCACTCCCACTCAGCTTCAGGCCGCTTCCCTGCCTTGAAAGCATTGCTCTGGCCCTGAGGGCCACAGACCTACTGGGCTTCAAGCTCAAGGCTCTGCCTGGGCCTGCTGCTTCGGCCAGGGGCTCATTTTTTCCTGGAAAGACAAAGCCATGGCCTCACCCCACGCCTGCACTTTGCCACGGCAGGCAGCCCAGGTGTAGGAAAGGCTCTGTGGAGTCAGAAGTGCCGAGACAGGCAGATGGCACCAGAGGGTTTGGGGGCCAGGGCGCAAGTGGGCTAGCCCCTCCTCCCGGGAGTCGGGGAGGCCCGGCCTTCCTAGTGCCCAGGCCACGGCTCCGGGGAGAAACCCGCCATGGAGGGCACGCGGGAGGCCCTCTGCCTGAGGTGGCAGGTGTCACGCCAGGGCCACTGCAAGCCTGGCTCGGCTTGCCTGCTTTCTCCAAAGGAGGCTGGCCGACCAGCCGAACCTGGCACCTGGGCCAGGCCCCTTCCAAGGGGACGAGTTCCAGAGGCTAGAGCCCTGGGGGCGGCTGCCAAGTCTCCTGGGGCGTGTGCTGGGCCCCCGTCAGAGGAGGAAGCAGCCTGGTAAACGGTGTGCCAGGCCTGAGATCTGGAGGCCTCCCACAGCCGGGTCCCTGTCCTGCCCAGGCCCCCCGAGGGAGGACGATGGTCGGGCAGTGGCGAGCGGGGTGGGGCTGGCGCCGAGCCTGCCCTTGGATGCCCCGGGGAAGGGCGCCGGGGGATGGGCTGCCCCTGGCCGGGTCTGAGGGACCGACCCAGCTCAGGGCTGTCGGGGGCAGAGAGAGAACCCCCCTCCGCCCTTTCCCTTCAGGTTCTTAGGGCTGGCCAAATCCTTCCCAAGACAGCTTGTCTGGAGAAAGCAGACCCAGCTGAAGAACATGTGTCCATGGGGGAAACCCGGGAAACTGAGTCTCCCCACACAATAGCAGAGATTCTCATCTTGCATCCTCTCCTGAGCTAATGACAAAGGTGGATGTCCCGGGTGGGCCTGTGGAATGGGAGAGGGGAGGAAGTCTATTGTCATGCAGAGGGACATGGAAAGACTTGTCTGAAGCTTATCCCCTGCACTGGGGTCAGGTCGGGAAGGGACGGCACAGAGTTGAGCAGGAACCAACCGGCCTCTCTGTGGTGGGGCTGGTCCCGGGGCAGGCGTGGGGGTGATGGCTGGAAGTGGGATGGCGCGTGAGTTGGCACCAGCCAGCGGTGGAGGCAGAGACTCAGAGGTCAGGGATCTCTCTCTCTGTCTCTGTCTCTCTCTCTCTCCCTCAGGGAGCTGAGCAGAGTAAGGTGGCGCCCCCTGCCCACCTCGCCTACCTCTCCATGGGCCCTTCATTCTCTGGCCGCTCCGGGAGCCCTGCGGGCTTGGGTTCAACCCCCCACACACCGCACAGGCCAAGGGCGCATGCGCGACCGCCGGGGCCTAGGGCTGGCCTCGGGGGGCGGGGGGGTCCTCAGTGAAGGCCCCGCCCTCCCTCCAGGCTCTGACCCAGCTGCAGCTCTTCCATCGCCGCCCTTCTGGACTCGGCTTCAGCTGTCTCCCTCCCCTCCCCCACTCCCACTCAGCTTGCAGGCCGCTTCCCTGCCTTGAAAGCATTGCTCTGGCCCTGAGGGCCACAGACCTACTGGGCTTCAAGCTCAAGGCTCTGCCTGGGCCTGCTGCTTCGGCCAGGGGCTCATTTTTTCCTGGAAAGACAAAGCCATGGCCTCACCCCACGCCTGCACTTTGCCACGGCAGGCAGCCCAGGTGTAGGAAAGGCTCTGTGGAGTCAGAAGTGCCGAGACAGGCAGATGGCACCGCAGGCTTTGGGGGCCAGGGCGCAACGGGGCTAGCCCCTCCTCCCGGGAGTCGGGGAGGCCCGGCCTTCCTAGTGCCCAGGCCACGGCTCCGGGGAGAAACCCGCCATGGAGGGCACGCGGGAGGCCCTCTGCCTGACGTGGCAGGTGTCACGCCAGGGCCACTGCAAGCCTGGCTCGGCTTGCCTGCTTTCTCCAAAGGAGGCTGGCCGACCAGCCGAACCTGGCACCTGGGCCAGGCCCCTTCCAAGGGGACGAGTTCCAGAGGCTAGAGCCCTGGGGGCGGCTGCCAAGTCTCCTGGGGCGTGTGCTGGGCCCCCGTCAGAGGAGGAAGCAGCCTGGTAAACGGTGTGCCAGGCCTGAGATCTGGAGGCCTCCCACAGCCGGGTCCCTGTCCTGCCCAGGCCCCCCGAGGGAGGACGATGGTCGGGCAGTGGCGAGCGGGGTGGGGCTGGCGCCGAGCCTGCCCTTGGATGCCCCGGGGAAGGGCGCCGGGGGATGGGCTGCCCCTGGCCGGGTCTGAGGGACCGACCCAGCTCAGGGCTGTCGGGGGCAGAGAGAGAACCCCCCTCCGCCCTTTCCCTTCAGGTTCTTAGGGCTGGCCAAATCCTTCCCAAGACAGCTTGTCTGGAGAAAGCAGACCCAGCTGAAGAACATGTGTCCATGGGGGAAACCCGGGAAACTGAGTCTCCCCACACAATAGCAGAGATTCTCATCTTGCATCCTCTCCTGAGCTAATGACAAAGGTGGATGTCCCGGGTGGGCCTGTGGAATGGGAGAGGGGAGGAAGTCTATTGTCATGCAGAGGGACATGGAAAGACTTGTCTGAAGCTTATCCCCTGCACTGGGGTCAGGTCGGGAAGGGACGGCACAGAGGTGAGCAGGAACCAACCGGCCTCTCTGTGGTGGGGCTGGTCCCGGGGCAGGCGTGGGGGTGATGGCTGGAAGTGGGATGGCGCGTGAGTTGGCACCAGCCAGCGGTGGAGGCAGAGACTCAGAGGTCAGGGATCTCTCTCTCTGTCTCTGTCTCTCTCTCTCTCCCTCAGGGAGCTGAGCAGAGTAAGGTGGCGCCCCCTGCCCACCTCGCCTACCTCTCCATGGGCCCTTCATTCTCTGGCCGCTCCGGGAGCCCTGCGGGCTTGGGTTCAACCCCCCACACACCGCACAGGCCAAGGGCGCATGCGCGACCGCCGGGGCCTAGGGCTGGCCTCGGGGGGCGGGGGGGTCCTCAGTGAAGGCCCCGCCCTCCCTCCAGGCTCTGACCCAGCTGCAGCTCTTCCATCGCCGCCCTTCTGGACTCGGCTTCAGCTGTCTCCCTCCCCTCCCCCACTCCCACTCAGCTTGCAGGCCGCTTCCCTGCCTTGAAAGCATTGCTCTGGCCCTGAGGGCCACAGACCTACTGGGCTTCAAGCTCAAGGCTCTGCCTGGGCCTGCTGCTTCGGCCAGGGGCTCATTTTTTCCTGGAAAGACAAAGCCATGGCCTCACCCCACGCCTGCACTTTGCCACGGCAGGCAGCCCAGGTGTAGGAAAGGCTCTGTGGAGTCAGAAGTGCCGAGACAGGCAGATGGCACCGCAGGCTTTGGGGGCCAGGGCGCAACGGGGCTAGCCCCTCCTCCCGGGAGTCGGGGAGGCCCGGCCTTCCTAGTGCCCAGGCCACGGCTCCGGGGAGAAACCCGCCATGGAGGGCACGCGGGAGGCCCTCTGCCTGAGGTGGCAGGTGTCACGCCAGGGCCACTGCAAGCCCGGCTCGGCTTGCCTGCTTTCTCCAAAGGAGGCTGGCCGACCAGCCGAACCTGGCACCTGGGCCAGGCCCCTTCCAAGGGGACGAGTTCCAGAGGATAGAGCCCTGGGGGCGGCTGCCAAGTCTCCTGGGGCGTGTGCTGGGCCCCCGTCAGAGGAGGAAGCAGCCTGGTAAACGGTGTGCCAGGCCTGAGATCTGGAGGCCTCCCACAGCCGGGTCCCTGTCCTGCCCAGGCCCCCCGAGGGAGGACGATGGTCGGGCAGTGGCGAGCGGGGTGGGGCTGGCGCCGAGCCTGCCCTTGGATGCCCCGGGGAAGGGCGCCGGGGGATGGGCTGCCCCTGGCCGGGTCTGAGGGACCGACCCAGCTCAGGGCTGTCGGGGGCAGAGAGAGAACCCCCCTCCGCCCTTTCCCTTCAGGTTCTTAGGGCTGGCCAAATCCTTCCCAAGACAGCTTGTCTGGAGAAAGCAGACCCAGCTGAAGAACATGTGTCCATGGGGGAAACCCGGGAAACTGAGTCTCCCCACACAATAGCAGAGATTCTCATCTTGCATCCTCTCCTGAGCTAATGACAAAGGTGGATGTCCCGGGTGGGCCTGTGGAATGGGAGAGGGGAGGAAGTCTATTGTCATGCAGAGGGACATGGAAAGACTTGTCTGAAGCTTATCCCCTGCACTGGGGTCAGGTCGGGAAGGGACGGCACAGAGGTGAGCAGGAACCAACCGGCCTCTCTGTGGTGGGGCTGGTCCCGGGGCAGGCGTGGGGGTGATGGCTGGAAGTGGGATGGCGCGTGAGTTGGCACCAGCCAGCGGTGGAGGCAGAGACTCAGAGGTCAGGGATCTCTCTCTCTGTCTCTGTCTCTCTCTCTCTCCCTCAGGGAGCTGAGCAGAGTAAGGTGGCGCCCCCTGCCCACCTCGCCTACCTCTCCATGGGCCCTTCATTCTCTGGCCGCTCCGGGAGCCCTGCGGGCTTGGGTTCAACCCCCCACACACCGCACAGGCCAAGGGCGCATGCGCGACCGCCGGGGCCTAGGGCTGGCCTCGGGGGGCGGGGGGGTCCTCAGTGAAGGCCCCGCCCTCCCTCCAGGCTCTGACCCAGCTGCAGCTCTTCCATCGCCGCCCTTCTGGACTCGGCTTCAGCTGTCTCCCTCCCCTCCCCCACTCCCACTCAGCTTGCAGGCCGCTTCCCTGCCTTGAAAGCATTGCTCTGGCCCTGAGGGCCACAGACCTACTGGGCTTCAAGCTCAAGGCTCTGCCTGGGCCTGCTGCTTCGGCCAGGGGCTCATTTTTTCCTGGAAAGACAAAGCCATGGCCTCACCCCACGCCTGCACTTTGCCACGGCAGGCAGCCCAGGTGTAGGAAAGGCTCTGTGGAGTCAGAAGTGCCGAGACAGGCAGATGGCACCAGAGGGTTTGGGGGCCAGGGCGCAAGTGGGCTAGCCCCTCCTCCCGGGAGTCGGGGAGGCCCGGCCTTCCTAGTGCCCAGGCCACGGCTCCGGGGAGAAACCCGCCATGGAGGGCACGCGGGAGGCCCTCTGCCTGAGGTGGCAGGTGTCACGCCAGGGCCACTGCAAGCCTGGCTCGGCTTGCCTGCTTTCTCCAAAGGAGGCTGGCCGACCAGCCGAACCTGGCACCTGGGCCAGGCCCCTTCCAAGGGGACGAGTTCCAGAGGCTAGATCCCTGGGGGCGGCTGCCAAGTCTCCTGGGGCGTGTGCTGGGCCCCCGTCAGAGGAGGAAGCAGCCTGGTAAACGGTGTGCCAGGCCTGAGATCTGGAGGCCTCCCACAGCCGGGTCCCTGTCCTGCCCAGGCCCCCCGAGGGAGGACGATGGTCGGGCAGTGGCGAGCGGGGTGGGGCTGGCGCCGAGCCTGCCCTTGGATGCCCCGGGGAAGGGCGCCGGGGGATGGGCTGCCCCTGGCCGGGTCTGAGGGACCGACCCAGCTCAGGGCTGTCGGGGGCAGAGAGAGAACCCCCCTCCGCCCTTTCCCTTCAGGTTCTTAGGGCTGGCCAAATCCTTCCCAAGACAGCTTGTCTGGAGAAAGCAGACCCAGCTGAAGAACATGTGTCCATGGGGGAAACTCGGGAAACTGAGTCTCCCCACACAATAGCAGAGATTCTCATCTTGCATCCTCTCCTGAGCTAATGACAAAGGTGGATGTCCCGGGTGGGCCTGTGGAATGGGAGAGGGGAGGAAGTCTATTGTCATGCAGAGGGACATGGAAAGACTTGTCTGAAGCTTATCCCCTGCACTGGGGTCAGGTCGGGAAGGGACGGCACAGAGGTGAGCAGGAACCAACCGGCCTCTCTGTGGTGGGGCTGGTCCCGGGGCAGGCTTGGGGGTGATGGCTGGAAGTGGGATGGCGCGTGAGTTGGCACCAGCCAGCGGTGGAGGCAGAGACTCAGAGGTCAGGGATCTCTCTCTCTGTCTCTGTCTCTCTCTCTCTCCCTCAGGGAGCTGAGCAGAGTAAGGTGGCGCCCCCTGCCCACCTCGCCTACCTCTCCATGGGCCCTTCATTCTCTGGCCACTCCGGGAGCCCTGCGGGCTTGGGTTCAACCCCCCACACACCGCACAGGCCAAGGGCGCATGCGCGACCGCCGGGGCCTAGGGCTGGCCTCGGGGGGGGGGGGGGTCCTCAGTGAAGGCCCCGCCCTCCCTCCAGGCTCTGACCCAGCTGCAGCTCTTCCATCGCCGCCCTTCTGGACTCGGCTTCAGCTGTCTCCCTCCCCTCCCCCACTCCCACTCAGCTTGCAGGCCGCTTCCCTGCCTTGAAAGCATTGCTCTGGCCCTGAGGGCCACAGACCTACTGGGCTTCAAGCTCAAGGCTCTGCCTGGGCCTGCTGCTTCGGCCAGGGGCTCATTTTTTCCTGGAAAGACAAAGCCATGGCCTCACCCCACGCCTGCACTTTGCCACGGCAGGCAGCCCAGGTGTAGGAAAGGCTCTGTGGAGTCAGAAGTGCCGAGACAGGCAGATGGCACCGCAGGCTTTGGGGGCCAGGGCGCAACGGGGCTAGCCCCTCCTCCCGGGAGTCGGGGAGGCCCGGCCTTCCTAGTGCCCAGGCCACGGCTCTGGGGAGAAACCCGCCATGGAGGGCACGCGGGAGGCCCTCTGCCTGAGGTGGCAGGTGTCACGCCAGGGCCACTGCAAGCCTGGCTCGGCTTGCCTGCTTTCTCCAAAGGAGGCTGGCCGACCAGCCGAACCTGGCACCTGGGCCAGGCCCCATCCAAGGTGATGAGTTCCAGAGGCTAGAGCCCTGGGGGCGGCTGCCAAGTCTCCTGGGGCGTGTGCTGGGCCCCCGTCAGAGGAGGAAGCAGCCTGGTAAACGGTGTGCCAGGCCTGAGATCTGGAGGCCTCCCACAGCCGGGTCCCTGTCCTGCCCAGGCCCCCCCGAGGGAGGACCATGGTCGGGCAGTGGCGAGCGGGGTGGGGCTGGCGCCGAGCCTGCCCTTGGATGCCCCGGGGAAGGGCGCCGGGGGATGGGCTGCCCCTGGCCGGGTCTGAGGGACCGACCCAGCTCAGGGCTGTCGGGGGCAGAGAGAGAACCCCCCTCCGCCCTTTCCCTTCAGGTTCTTAGGGCTGGCCAAATCCTTCCCAAGACAGCTTGTCTGGAGAAAGCAGACCCAGCTGAAGAACATGTGTCCATGGGGGAAACCCGGGAAACTGAGTCTCCCCACACAATAGCAGAGATTCTCATCTTGCATCCTCTCCTGAGCTAATGACAAAGGTGGATGTCCCGGGTGGGCCTGTGGAATGGGAGAGGGGAGGAAGTCTATTGTCATGCAGAGGGACATGGAAAGACTTGTCTGAAGCTTATCCCCTGCACTGGGGTCAGGTCGGGAAGGGACGGCACAGAGTTGAGCAGGAACCAACCGGCCTCTCTGTGGTGGGGCTGGTCCCGGGGCAGGCGTGGGGGTGATGGCTGGAAGTGGGATGGCGCGTGAGTTGGCACCAGCCAGCGGTGGAGGCAGAGACTCAGAGGTCAGGGATCTCTCTCTCTGTCTCTGTCTCTCTCTCTCTCCCTCAGGGAGCTGAGCAGAGTAAGGTGGCGCCCCCTGCCCACCTCGCCTACCTCTCCATGGGCCCTTCATTCTCTGGCCGCTCCGGGAGCCCTGCGGGCTTGGGTTCAACCCCCCACACACCGCACAGGCCAAGGGCGCATGCGCGACCGCCGGGGCCTAGGGCTGGCCTCGGGGGGCGGGGGGGTCCTCAGTGAAGGCCCCGCCCTCCCTCCAGGCTCTGACCCAGCTGCAGCTCTTCCATCGCCGCCCTTCTGGACTCGGCTTCAGCTGTCTCCCTCCCCTCCCCCACTCCCACTCAGCTTGCAGGCCGCTTCCCTGCCTTGAAAGCATTGCTCTGGCCCTGAGGGCCACAGACCTACTGGGCTTCAAGCTCAAGGCTCTGCCTGGGCCTGCTGCTTCGGCCAGGGGCTCATTTTTTCCTGGAAAGACAAAGCCATGGCCTCACCCCACGCCTGCACTTTGCCACGGCAGGCAGCCCAGGTGTAGGAAAGGCTCTGTGGAGTCAGAAGTGCCGAGACAGGCAGATGGCACCGCAGGCTTTGGGGGCCAGGGCGCAACGGGGCTAGCCCCTCCTCCCGGGAGTCGGGGAGGCCCGGCCTTCCTAGTGCCCAGGCCACGGCTCTGGGGAGAAACCCGCCATGGAGGGCACGCGGGAGGCCCTCTGCCTGAGGTGGCAGGTGTCACGCCAGGGCCACTGCAAGCCTGGCTCGGCTTGCCTGCTTTCTCCAAAGGAGGCTGGCCGACCAGCCGAACCTGGCACCTGGGCCAGGCCCCATCCAAGGTGATGAGTTCCAGAGGCTAGAGCCCTGGGGGCGGCTGCCAAGTCTCCTGGGGCGTGTGCTGGGCCCCCGTCAGAGGAGGAAGCAGCCTGGTAAACGGTGTGCCAGGCCTGAGATCTGGAGGCCTCCCACAGCCGGGTCCCTGTCCTGCCCAGGCCCCCCGAGGGAGGACCATGGTCGGGCAGTGGCGAGCGGGGTGGGGCTGGCGCCGAGCCTGCCCTTGGATGCCCCGGGGAAGGGCGCCGGGGGATGGGCTGCCCCTGGCCGGGTCTGAGGGACCGACCCAGCTCAGGGCTGTCGGGGGCAGAGAGAGAACCCCCCTCCGCCCTTTCCCTTCAGGTTCTTAGGGCTGGCCAAATCCTTCCCAAGACAGCTTGTCTGGAGAAATCAGACCCAGCTGAAGAACATGTGTCCATGGGGGAAACCCGGGAAACTGAGTCTCCCCACACAATAGCAGAGATTCTCATCTTGCATCCTCTCCTGAGCTAATGACAAAGGTGGATGTCCCGGGTGGGCCTGTGGAATGGGAGAGGGGAGGAAGTCTATTGTCATGCAGAGGGACATGGAAAGACTTGTCTGAAGCTTATCCCCTGCACTGGGGTCAGGTCGGGAAGGGACGGCACAGAGGTGAGCAGGAACCAACCGGCCTCTCTGTGGTGGGTCTGGTCCCGGGGCAGGCGTGGTGGTGATGGCTGGAAGTGGGATGGCGCGTGAGTTGGCACCAGCCAGCGGTGGAGGCAGAGACTCAGAGGTCAGGGATCTCTCTCTCTGTCTCTGTCTCTCTCTCTCTCCCTCAGGGAGCTGAGCAGAGTAAGGTGGCGCCCCCTGCCCAGCTCGCCTACCTCTCCATGGGCCCTTCATTGTCTGGCCGCTCCGGGAGCCCTGCGGGCTTGGGTTCAACCCCCCACACACCGCACAGGCCAAGGGCGCATGCGCGACCGCCGGGGCCTCGGGCTGGCCTCGGGGGGGGGGGGTCCTCAGTGAAGGCCCCGCCCTCCCTCCAGGCTCTGACCCAGCTGCAGCTCTTCCATCGCCGCCCTTCTTGACTCGGCTTCAGCTGTCTCCCTCCCCTCCCCCACTCCCACTCAGCTTGCAGGCCGCTTCCCTGCCTTGAAAGCATTGCTCTGGCCCTGAGGGCCACAGACCTACTGGGCTTCAAGCTCAAGGCTCTGCCTGGGCCTGCTGCTTCGGCCAGGGGCTCATTTTTTCCTGGAAAGACAAAGCCATGGCCTCACCCCACGCCTGCACTTTGCCACGGCAGGCAGCCCAGGTGTAGGAAAGGCTCTGTGGAGTCAGAAGTGCCGAGACAGGCAGATGGCACCGCAGGCTTTGGGGGCCAGGGCGCAACGGGGCTAGCCCCTCCTCCCGGGAGTCGGGGAGGCCCGGCCTTCCTAGTGCCCAGGCCACGGCTCCGGGGAGAAACCCGCCATGGAGGGCACGCGGGAGGCCCTCTGCCTGAGGTGGCAGGTGTCACGCCAGGGCCACTGCAAGCCTGGCTCGGCTTGCCTGCTTTCTCCAAAGGAGGCTGGCCGACCAGCCGAACCTGGCACCTGGGCCAGGCCCCTTCCAAGGGGACGAGTTCCAGAGGCTAGAGCCCTGGGGGCGGCTGCCAAGTCTCCTGGGGCGTGTGCTGGGCCCCCGTCAGAGGAGGAAGCAGCCTGGTAAACGGTGTGCCAGGCCTGAGATCTGGAGGCCTCCCACAGCCGGGTCCCTGTCCTGCCCAGGCCCCCCGAGGGAGGACGATGGTCGGGCAGTGGCGAGCGGGGTGGGGCTGGCGCCGAGCCTGCCCTTGGATGCCCCGGGGAAGGGCGCCGGGGGATGGGCTGCCCCTGGCCGGGTCTGAGGGACCGACCCAGCTCGGGGCTGTCGGGGGCAGAGAGAGAACCCCCCTCCGCCCTTTCCCTTCAGGTTCTTAGGGCTGGCCAAATCCTTCCCAAGACAGCTTGTCTGGAGAAAGCAGACCCAGCTGAAGAACATGTGTCCATGGGGGAAACCCGGGAAACTGAGTCTCCCCACACAATAGCAGAGATTCTCATCTTGCATCCTCTCCTGAGCTAATGACAAAGGTGGATGTCCCGGGTGGGCCTGTGGAATGGGAGAGGGGAGGAAGTCTATTGTCATGCAGAGGGACATGGAAAGACTTGTCTGAAGCTTATCCCCTGCACTGGGGTCAGGTCGGGAAGGGACGGCACAGAGTTGAGCAGGAACCAACCGGCCTCTCTGTGGTGGGGCTGGTCCCGGGGCAGGCGTGGGGGTGATGGCTGGAAGTGGGATGGCGCGTGAGTTGGCACCAGCCAGCGGTGGAGGCAGAGACTCAGAGGTCAGGGATCTCTCTCTCTGTCTCTGTCTCTCTCTCTCTCCCTCAGGGAGCTGAGCAGAGTAAGGTGGCGCCCCCTGCCCACCTCGCCTACCTCTCCATGGGCCCTTCATTCTCTGGCCGCTTCGGGAGCCCTGCGGGCTTGGGTTCAACCCCCCACACACCGCACAGGCCAAGGGCGCATGCGCGACCGCCGGGGCCTAGGGCTGGCCTCGGGGGGCGGGGGGGTCCTCAGTGAAGGCCCCGCCCTCCCTCCAGGCTCTGACCCAGCTGCAGCTCTTCCATCGCCGCCCTTCTGGACTCGGCTTCAGCTGTCTCCCTCCCCTCCCCCACTCCCACTCAGCTTGCAGGCCGCTTCCCTGCCTTGAAAGCATTGCTCTGGCCCTGAGGGCCACAGACCTACTGGGCTTCAAGCTCAAGGCTCTGCCTGGGCCTGCTGCTTCGGCCAGGGGCTCATTTTTTCCTGGAAAGACAAAGCCATGGCCTCACCCCACGCCTGCACTTTGCCACGGCAGGCAGCCCAGGTGTAGGAAAGGCTCTGTGGAGTCAGAAGTGCCGAGACAGGCAGATGGCACCAGAGGGTTTGGGGGCCAGGGCGCAAGTGGGCTAGCCCCTCCTCCCGGGAGTCGGGGAGGCCCGGCCTTCCTAGTGCCCAGGCCACGGCTCCGGGGGAGAAACCCGCCATGGAGGGCACGCGGGAGGCCCTCTGCCTGAGGTGGCAGGTGTCACGCCAGGGCCACTGCAAGCCTGGCTCGGCTTGCCTGCTTTCTCCAAAGGAGGCTGGCCGACCAGCCGAACCTGGCACCTGGGCCAGGCCCCTTCGAAGGGGACGAGTTCCAGAGGATAGAGCCCTGGGGGCGGCTGCCAAGTCTCCTGGGGCGTGTGCTGGGCCCCCGTCAGAGGAGGAAGCAGCCTGGTAAACGGTGTGCCAGGCCTGAGATCTGGAGGCCTCCCACAGCCGGGTCCCTGTCCTGCCCAGGCCCCCCGAGGGAGGACGATGGTCGGGCAGTGGCGAGCGGGGTGGGGCTGGCGCCGAGCCTGCCCTTGGATGCCCCGGGGAAGGGCGCCGGGGGATGGGCTGCCCCTGGCCGGGTCTGAGGGACCGACCCAGCTCGGGGCTGTCGGGGGCAGAGAGAGAACCCCCCTCCGCCCTTTCCCTTCAGGTTCTTAGGGCTGGCCAAATCCTTCCCAAGACAGCTTGTCTGGAGAAAATCAGACCCAGCTGAAGAACATGTGTCCATGGGGGAAACCCGGGAGACTGAGTCTCCCCACACAATAGCAGAGATTCTCATCTTGCATCCTCTCCTGAGCTAATGACAAAGGTGGATGTCCCGGGTGGGCCTGTGGAATGGGAGAGGGGAGGAAGTCTATTGTCATGCAGAGGGACATGGAAAGACTTGTCTGAAGCTTATCCCCTGCACTGGGGTCAGGTCGGGAAGGGACGGCACAGAGGTGAGCAGGAACCAACCGGCCTCTCTGTGGTGGGGCTGGCCCCGGGGCAGGCGTGGGGGTGATGGCTGGAAGTGGGATGGCGCGTGAGTTGGCACCAGCCAGCGGTGGAGGCAGAGACTCAGAGGTAAGGGATCTCTCTCTCTGTCTCTGTCTCTCTCTCTCTCCCTCAGGGAGCTGAGCAGAGTAAGGTGGCGCCCCCTGCCCACCTCGCCTACCTCTCCATGGGCCCTTCTTTCTCTGGCCGCTCCGGGAGCCCTGCGGGCTTGGGTTCAACCCCCCACACACCGCACAGGCCAAGGGCGCATGCGCGACCGCCGGGGCCTAGGGCTGGCCTCCGGGGGGGGGGTCCTCAGTGAAGGCCCCGCCCTCCCTCCAGGCTCTGAACCAGCTGCAGCTCTTCCATCGCCGCCCTTCTGGACTCGGCTTCAGCTGTCTCCCTCCCCTCCCCCACTCCCACTCAGCTTGCAGGCCGCTTCCCTGCCTTGAAAGCATGGCTCTGGCCCTGAGGGCCACAGACCTACTGGGCTTCAAGCTCAAGGCTCTGCCTGGGCCTGCTGCTTCGGCCAGGGGCTCATTTTTTCCTGGAAAGACAAAGCCATGGCCTCACCCCACGCCTGCACTTTGCCACGGCAGGCAGCCCAGATGTAGGAAAGGCTCTGTGGAGTCAGAAGTGCCGAGACAGGCAGATGGCACCAGAGGGTTTGGGGGCCAGGGCGCAAGTGGGCTAGCCCCTCCTCCCGGGAGTCGGGGAGGCCCGGCCTTCCTAGTGCCCAGGCCACGGCTCCGGGGAGAAACCCGCCATGGAGGGCACGCGGGAGGCCCTCTGCCTGAGGTGGCAGGTGTCACGCCAGGGCCACTGCAAGCCTGGCTCGGCTTGCCTGCTTTCTCCAAAGGAGGCTGGCCGACCAGCCGAACCTGGCACCTGGGCCAGGCCCCTTCCAAGGGGACGAGTTCCAGAGGATAAAGCCCTGGGGGCGGCTGCCAAGTCTCCTGGGGCGTGTGCTGGGCCCCCGTCAGAGGAGGAAGCAGCCTGGTAAACGGTGTGCCAGGCCTGAGATCTGGAGGCCTCCCACAGCCGGGTCCCTGTCCTGCCCAGGCCCCCCGAGGGAGGACGATGGTCGGGCAGTGGCGAGCGGGGTGGGGCTGGCGCCGAGCCTGCCCTTGGATGCCCCGGGGAAGGGCGCCGGGGGATGGGCTGCCCCTGGCCGGGTCTGAGGGACCGACCCAGCTCGGGGCTGTCGGGGGCAGAGAGAGAACCCCCCTCCGCCCTTTCCCTTCAGGTTCTTAGGGCTGGCCAAATCCTTCCCAAGACAGCTTGTCTGGAGAAAATCAGACCCAGCTGAAGAACATGTGTCCATGGGGGAAACCCGGGAAACTGAGTCTCCCCACACAATAGCAGAGATTCTCATCTTGCATCCTCTCCTGAGCTAATGACAAAGGTGGATGTCCCGGGTGGGTGGGCCTGTGGAATGGGAGAGGGGAGGAAGTCTATTGTCATGCAGAGGGACATGGAAAGACTTGTCTGAAGCTTATCCCCTGCACTGGGGACAGGTCGGGAAGGGACGGCACAGAGGTGAGCAGGAACCAACCGGCCTCTCTGTGGTGGGGCTGGCCCCGGGGCAGGCGTGGGGGTGATGGCTGGAAGTGGGATGGCGCGTGAGTTGGCACCAGCCAGCGGTGGAGGCAGAGACTCAGAGGTCAGGGATCTCTCTCTCTGTCTCTGTCTCTGTCTCTCTCCCTCAGGGAGCTGAGGAGAGTAAGGTGGCGCCCCCTGCCCACCTCGCCTACCTCTCCATGGGCCCTTCTTTCTCTGGCCGCTCTGGGAGCCCTGCGGGCTTGGGTTCAACCCCCCACACACCGCACAGGCCAAGGGCGCATGCGCGACCGCCTGGGCCTAGGGCTGGCCTCCAGGGGGGGGGGGTCCTCAGTGAAGGCCCCGCCCTCCCTCCAGGCTCTGACCCAGCTGCAGCTCTTCCATCGCCGCCCTTCTGGACTCGGCTTCAGCTGTCTCCCTCCCCTCCCCCACTCCCACTCAGCTTGCAGGCCGCTTCCCTGCCTTGAAAGCATTGCTCTGGCCCTGAGGGCCACAGACCTACTGGGCTTCAAGCTCAAGGCTCTGCCTGGGCCTGCTGCTTCGGCCAGGGGCTCATTTTTTCCTGGAAAGACAAAGCCATGGCCTCACCCCACGCCTGCACTTTGCCACGGCAGGCAGCCCAGGTGTAGGAAAGGCTCTGTGGAGTCAGAAGTGCCGAGACAGGCAGATGGCACCGCAGGCTTTGGGGGCCAGGGCGCAACGGGGCTAGCCCCTCCTCCCGGGAGTCGGGGAGGCCCGGCCTTCCTAGTGCCCAGGCCACGGCTCCGGGGAGAAACCCGCCATGGAGGGCACGCGGGAGGCCCTCTGCCTGAGGTGGCAGGTGTCACGCCAGGGCCACTGCAAGCCTGGCTCGGCTTGCCTGCTTTCTCCAAAGGAGGCTGGCCGACCAGCCGAGCCTGGCACCTGGGCCAGGCCCCTTCCAAGGGGACGAGTTCCAGAGGCTAGAGCCCTGGGGGCGGCTGCCAAGTCTCCTGGGGCATTTTCTGGGCCCCCGTCAGTGGAGGAAGCAGCCTGGTAAACGGTGTGCCAGGCCTGAGATCTGGAGGCCTCCCACACCCGGGTCCCTGTCCTGCCCAGGCCCCCCGAGGGAGGACGATGGTCGGGCAGTGGCGAGCGGGGTGGGGCTGGCGCCGAGCCTGCCCTTGGATGCCCCGGGGAAGGGCGCCGGGGGATGGGCTGCCCCTGGCCGGGTCTGAGGGACCGACCCAGCTCGGGGCTGTCGGGGGCAGAGAGAGAACCCCCCTCCGCCCTTTCCCTTCAGGTTCTTAGGGCTGGCCAAATCCTTCCCAAGACAGCTTGTCTGGAGAAAATCAGACCCAGCTGAAGAACATGTGTCCATGGGGGAAACCCGGGAAACTGAGTCTCCCCACACAATAGCAGAGATTCTCATCTTGCATCCTCTCCTGAGCTAATGACAAAGGTGGATGTCCCGGGTGGGCCTGTGGAATGGGAGAGGGGAGGAAGTCTATTGTCATGCAGAGGGACATGGAAAGACTTGTCTGAAGCTTATCCCCTGCACTGGGGTCAGGTCGGGAAGGGACGGCACAGAGGTGAGCAGGAACCAACCGGCCTCTCTGTGGTGGGGCTGGCCCCGGGGCAGGCGTGGGGGTGATGGCTGGAAGTGGGATGGCGCGTGAGTTGGCACCAGCCAGCGGTGGAGGCAGAGACTCAGAGGTCAGGGATCTCTGTCTCTGTCTCTGTCTCTCTCCCTCAGGGAGCTGAGGAGAGTAAGGTGGCGCCCCCTGCCCACCTCGCCTACCTCTCCATGGGCCCTTCTTTCTCTGGCCGCTCCGGGAGCCCTGCGGGCTTGGGTTCAACCCCCCACACACCGCACAGGCCAAGGGCGCATGCGCGACCGCCGGGGCCTAGGGCTGGCCTGGGGGGGGTCCTCAGTGAAGGCCCCGCCCTCCCTCCAGGCTCTGACCCAGCTGCAGCTCTTCCATCGCCGCCCTTCTGGACTCGGCTTCAGCTGTCTCCCTCCCCTCCCCCACTCCCACTCAGCTTGCAGGCCGCTTCCCTGCCTTGAAAGGATGGCTCTGGCCCTGAGGGCCACAGACCTACTGGGCTTCAAGCTCAAGGCTCTGCCTGGGCCTGCTGCTTCGGCCAGGGGCTCATTTTTTCCTGGAAAGACAAAGCCATGGCCTCACCCCACGCCTGCACTTTGCCACGGCAGGCAGCCCAGGTGTAGGAAAGGCTCTGTGGAGTCAGAAGTGCCGAGACAGGCAGATGGCACCGCAGGCTTTGGGGGCCAGGGCGCAACGGGGCTAGCCCCTCCTCCCGGGAGTCGGGGAGGCCCGGCCTTCCTAGTGCCCAGGCCACGGCTCCGGGGAGAAACCCGCCATGGAGGGCACGCGGGAGGCCCTCTGCCTGAGGTGGCAGGTGTCACGCCAGGGCCACTGCAAGCCTGGCTCGGCTTGCCTGCTTTCTCCAAAGGAGGCTGGCCGACCAGCCGAACCTGGCACCTGGGCCAGGCCCCTTCCAAGGGGACGAGTTCCAGAGGCTAGAGCCCTGGGGGCGGCTGCCAAGTCTCCTGGGGCGTGTGCTGGGCCCCCGTCAGAGGAGGAAGCAGCCTGGTAAACGGTGTGCCAGGCCTGAGATCTGGAGGCCTCCCACAGCCGGGTCCCTGTCCTGCCCAGGCCCCCCGAGGGAGGACGATGGTCGGGCAGTGGCGAGCGGGGTGGGGCTGGCGCCGAGCCTGCCCTTGGATGCCCCGGGGAAGGGCGCCGGGGGATGGGCTGCCCCTGGCCGGGTCTGAGGGACCGACCCAGCTCGGGGCTGTCGGGGGCAGAGAGAGAACCCCCCTCCGCCCTTTCCCTTCAGGTTCTTAGGGCTGGCCAAATCCTTCCCAAGACAGCTTGTCTGGAGAAAGCAGACCCAGCTGAAGAACATGTGTCCATGGGGGAAACCCGGGAAACTGAGTCTCCCCACACAATAGCAGAGATTCTCATCTTGCATCCTCTCCTGAGCTAATGACAAAGGTGGATGTCCCGGGTGGGCCTGTGGAATGGGAGAGGGGAGGAAGTCTATTGTCATGCAGAGGGACATGGAAAGACTTGTCTGAAGCTTATCCCCTGCACTGGGGTCAGGTCGGGAAGGGACGGCACAGAGTTGAGCAGGAACCAACCGGCCTCTCTGTGGTGGGGCTGGTCCCGGGGCAGGCGTGGGGGTGATGGCTGGAAGTGGGATGGCGCGTGAGTTGGCACCAGCCAGCGGTGGAGGCAGAGACTCAGAGGTCAGGGATCTCTCTCTCTGTCTCTGTCTCTCTCTCTCTCCCTCAGGGAGCTGAGCAGAGTAAGGTGGCGCCCCCTGCCCACCTCGCCTACCTCTCCATGGGCCCTTCATTCTCTGGCCGCTCCGGGAGCCCTGCGGGCTTGGGTTCAACCCCCCACACACCGCACAGGCCAAGGGCGCATGCGCGACCGCCGGGGCCTAGGGCTGGCCTCGGGGGGCGGGGGGGTCCTCAGTGAAGGCCCCGCCCTCCCTCCAGGCTCTGACCCAGCTGCAGCTCTTCCATCGCCGCCCTTCTGGACTCGGCTTCAGCTGTCTCCCTCCCCTCCCCCACTCCCACTCAGCTTGCAGGCCGCTTCCCTGCCTTGAAAGCATTGCTCTGGCCCTGAGGGCCACAGACCTACTGGGCTTCAAGCTCAAGGCTCTGCCTGGGCCTGCTGCTTCGGCCAGGGGCTCATTTTTTCCTGGAAAGACAAAGCCATGGCCTCACCCCACGCCTGCACTTTGCCACGGCAGGCAGCCCAGGTGTAGGAAAGGCTCTGTGGAGTCAGAAGTGCCGAGACAGGCAGATGGCACCAGAGGGTTTGGGGGCCAGGGCGCAAGTGGGCTAGCCCCTCCTCCCGGGAGTCGGGGAGGCCCGGCCTTCCTAGTGCCCAGGCCACGGCTCCGGGGAGAAACCCGCCATGGAGGGCACGCGGGAGGCCCTCTGCCTGAGGTGGCAGGTGTCACGCCAGGGCCACTGCAAGCCTGGCTCGGCTTGCCTGCTTTCTCCAAAGGAGGCTGGCCGACCAGCCGAACCTGGCACCTGGGCCAGGCCCCTTCGAAGGGGACGAGTTCCAGAGGATAGAGCCCTGGGGGCGGCTGCCAAGTCTCCTGGGGCGTGTGCTGGGCCCCCGTCAGAGGAGGAAGCAGCCTGGTAAACGGTGTGCCAGGCCTGAGATCTGGAGGCCTCCCACAGCCGGGTCCCTGTCCTGCCCAGGCCCCCCGAGGGAGGACGATGGTCGGGCAGTGGCGAGCGGGGTGGGGCTGGCGCCGAGCCTGCCCTTGGATGCCCCGGGGAAGGGCGCCGGGGGATGGGCTGCCCCTGGCCGGGTCTGAGGGACCGACCCAGCTCGGGGCTGTCGGGGGCAGAGAGAGAACCCCCCTCCGCCCTTTCCCTTCAGGTTCTTAGGGCTGGCCAAATCCTTCCCAAGACAGCTTGTCTGGAGAAAATCAGACCCAGTTGAAGAACATGTGTCCATGGGGGAAACCCGGGAGACTGAGTCTCCCCACACAATAGCAGAGATTCTCATCTTGCATCCTCTCCTGAGCTAATGACAAAGGTGGATGTCCCGGGTGGGCCTGTGGAATGGGAGAGGGGAGGAAGTCTATTGTCATGCAGAGGGACATGGAAAGACTTGTCTGAAGCTTATCCCCTGCACTGGGGTCAGGTCGGGAAGGGACTGCACAGAGGTGAGCAGGAACCAACCGGCCTCTCTGTGGTGGGGCTGGCCCCGGGGCAGGCGTGGGGGTGATGGCTGGAAGTGGGATGGCGCGTGAGTTGGCACCAGCCAGCGGTGGAGGCAGAGACTCAGAGGTAAGGGATCTCTCTCTCTGTCTCTGTCTCTCTCTCTCTCCCTCAGGGAGCTGAGCAGAGTAAGGTGGCGCCCCCTGCCCACCTCGCCTACCTCTCCATGGGCCCTTCTTTCTCTGGCCGCTCCGGGAGCCCTGCGGGCTTGGGTTCAACCCCCCACACACCGCACAGGCCAAGGGCGCATGCGCGACCGCCGGGGCCTAGGGCTGGCCTCCGGGGGGGGGGTCCTCAGTGAAGGCCCCGCCCTCCCTCCAGGCTCTGAACCAGCTGCAGCTCTTCCATCGCCGCCCTTCTGGACTCGGCTTCAGCTGTCTCCCTCCCCTCCCCCACTCCCACTCAGCTTGCAGGCCGCTTCCCTGCCTTGAAAGCATGGCTCTGGCCCTGAGGGCCACAGACCTACTGGGCTTCAAGCTCAAGGCTCTGCCTGGGCCTGCTGCTTCGGCCAGGGGCTCATTTTTTCCTGGAAAGACAAAGCCATGGCCTCACCCCACGCCTGCACTTTGCCACGGCAGGCAGCCCAGATGTAGGAAAGGCTCTGTGGAGTCAGAAGTGCCGAGACAGGCAGATGGCACCAGAGGGTTTGGGGGCCAGGGCGCAAGTGGGCTAGCCCCTCCTCCCGGGAGTCGGGGAGGCCCGGCCTTCCTAGTGCCCAGGCCACGGCTCCGGGGAGAAACCCGCCATGGAGGGCACGCGGGAGGCCCTCTGCCTGAGGTGGCAGGTGTCACGCCAGGGCCACTGCAAGCCTGGCTCGGCTTGCCTGCTTTCTCCAAAGGAGGCTGGCCGACCAGCCGAACCTGGCACCTGGGCCAGGCCCCTTCCAAGGGGACGAGTTCCAGAGGATAAAGCCCTGGGGGCGGCTGCCAAGTCTCCTGGGGCGTGTGCTGGGCCCCCGTCAGAGGAGGAAGCAGCCTGGTAAACGGTGTGCCAGGCCTGAGATCTGGAGGCCTCCCACAGCCGGGTCCCTGTCCTGCCCAGGCCCCCCGAGGGAGGACGATGGTCGGGCAGTGGCGAGCGGGGTGGGGCTGGCGCCGAGCCTGCCCTTGGATGCCCCGGGGAAGGGCGCCGGGGGATGGGCTGCCCCTGGCCGGGTCTGAGGGACCGACCCAGCTCGGGGCTGTCGGGGGCAGAGAGAGAACCCCCCTCCGCCCTTTCCCTTCAGGTTCTTAGGGCTGGCCAAATCCTTCCCAAGACAGCTTGTCTGGAGAAAATCAGACCCAGCTGAAGAACATGTGTCCATGGGGGAAACCCGGGAAACTGAGTCTCCCCACACAATAGCAGAGATTCTCATCTTGCATCCTCTCCTGAGCTAATGACAAAGGTGGATGTCCCGGGTGGGTGGGCCTGTGGAATGGGAGAGGGGAGGAAGTCTATTGTCATGCAGAGGGACATGGAAAGACTTGTCTGAAGCTTATCCCCTGCACTGGGGACAGGTCGGGAAGGGACGGCACAGAGGTGAGCAGGAACCAACCGGCCTCTCTGTGGTGGGGCTGGCCCCGGGGCAGGCGTGGGGGTGATGGCTGGAAGTGGGATGGCGCGTGAGTTGGCACCAGCCAGCGGTGGAGGCAGAGACTCAGAGGTCAGGGATCTCTCTCTCTGTCTCTGTCTCTGTCTCTCTCCCTCAGGGAGCTGAGGAGAGTAAGGTGGCGCCCCCTGCCCACCTCGCCTACCTCTCCATGGGCCCTTCTTTCTCTGGCCGCTCTGGGAGCCCTGCGGGCTTGGGTTCAACCCCCCACACACCGCACAGGCCAAGGGCGCATGCGCGACCGCCTGGGCCTAGGGCTGGCCTCCAGGGGGGGGGGTCCTCAGTGAAGGCCCCGCCCTCCCTCCAGGCTCTGACCCAGCTGCAGCTCTTCCATCGCCGCCCTTCTGGACTCGGCTTCAGCTGTCTCCCTCCCCTCCCCCACTCCCACTCAGCTTGCAGGCCGCTTCCCTGCCTTGAAAGCATTGCTCTGGCCCTGAGGGCCACAGACCTACTGGGCTTCAAGCTCAAGGCTCTGCCTGGGCCTGCTGCTTCGGCCAGGGGCTCATTTTTTCCTGGAAAGACAAAGCCATGGCCTCACCCCACGCCTGCACTTTGCCACGGCAGGCAGCCCAGGTGTAGGAAAGGCTCTGTGGAGTCAGAAGTGCCGAGACAGGCAGATGGCACCGCAGGCTTTGGGGGCCAGGGCGCAACGGGGCTAGCCCCTCCTCCCGGGAGTCGGGGAGGCCCGGCCTTCCTAGTGCCCAGGCCACGGCTCCGGGGAGAAACCCGCCATGGAGGGCACGCGGGAGGCCCTCTGCCTGAGGTGGCAGGTGTCACGCCAGGGCCACTGCAAGCCTGGCTCGGCTTGCCTGCTTTCTCCAAAGGAGGCTGGCCGACCAGCCGAGCCTGGCACCTGGGCCAGGCCCCTTCCAAGGGGACGAGTTCCAGAGGCTAGAGCCCTGGGGGCGGCTGCCAAGTCTCCTGGGGCATTTTCTGGGCCCCCGTCAGTGGAGGAAGCAGCCTGGTAAACGGTGTGCCAGGCCTGAGATCTGGAGGCCTCCCACACCCGGGTCCCTGTCCTGCCCAGGCCCCCCGAGGGAGGACGATGGTCGGGCAGTGGCGAGCGGGGTGGGGCTGGCGCCGAGCCTGCCCTTGGATGCCCCGGGGAAGGGCGCCGGGGGATGGGCTGCCCCTGGCCGGGTCTGAGGGACCGACCCAGCTCGGGGCTGTCGGGGGCAGAGAGAGAACCCCCCTCCGCCCTTTCCCTTCAGGTTCTTAGGGCTGGCCAAATCCTTCCCAAGACAGCTTGTCTGGAGAAAATCAGACCCAGCTGAAGAACATGTGTCCATGGGGGAAACCCGGGAAACTGAGTCTCCCCACACAATAGCAGAGATTCTCATCTTGCATCCTCTCCTGAGCTAATGACAAAGGTGGATGTCCCGGGTGGGCCTGTGGAATGGGAGAGGGGAGGAAGTCTATTGTCATGCAGAGGGACATGGAAAGACTTGTCTGAAGCTTATCCCCTGCACTGGGGTCAGGTCGGGAAGGGACGGCACAGAGGTGAGCAGGAACCAACCGGCCTCTCTGTGGTGGGGCTGGCCCCGGGGCAGGCGTGGGGGTGATGGCTGGAAGTGGGATGGCGCGTGAGTTGGCACCAGCCAGCGGTGGAGGCAGAGACTCAGAGGTCAGGGATCTCTGTCTCTGTCTCTGTCTCTCTCCCTCAGGGAGCTGAGGAGAGTAAGGTGGCGCCCCCTGCCCACCTCGCCTACCTCTCCATGGGCCCTTCTTTCTCTGGCCGCTCCGGGAGCCCTGCGGGCTTGGGTTCAACCCCCCACACACCGCACAGGCCAAGGGCGCATGCGCGACCGCCGGGGCCTAGGGCTGGCCTGGGGGGGGTCCTCAGTGAAGGCCCCGCCCTCCCTCCAGGCTCTGACCCAGCTGCAGCTCTTCCATCGCCGCCCTTCTGGACTCGGCTTCAGCTGTCTCCCTCCCCTCCCCCACTCCCACTCAGCTTGCAGGCCGCTTCCCTGCCTTGAAAGCATGGCTCTGGCCCTGAGGGCCACAGACCTACTGGGCTTCAAGCTCAAGGCTCTGCCTGGGCCTGCTGCTTCGGCCAGGGGCTCATTTTTTCCTGGAAAGACAAAGCCATGGCCTCACCCCACGCCTGCACTTTGCCCCGGCAGGCAGCCCAGGTGTAGGAAAGGCTCTGTGGAGTCAGAAGTGCCGAGACAGGCAGATGGCACCAGAGGGTTTGGGGGCCAGGGCGCAAGTGGGCTAGCCCCTCCTCCCGGGAGTCGGGGAGGCCCGGCCTTCTTAGTGCACAGGCCACGGCTCCGGGGAGAAACCCGCCATGGAGGGCACGCGGGAGGCCCTCTGCCTGAGGTGGCAGGTGTCACGCCAGGGCCACTGCAAGCCTGGCTCGGCTTGCCTGCTTTCTCCAAAGGAGGCTGGCCGACCAGCCGAACCTGGCACCTGGGCCAGGCCCCTTCCAAGGGGACGAGTTCCAGAGGATAGAGCCCTGGGGGCGGCTGCCAAGTCTCCTGGGGCGTGTGCTGGGCCCCCGTCAGAGGAGGAAGCAGCCTGGTAAACGGTGTGCCAGGCCTGAGATCTGGAGGCCTCCCACAGCCGGGTCCCTGTCCTGCCCAAGCCCCCCCGAGGGAGGACGATGGTCGGGCAGTGGCGAGCGGGGTGGGGCTGGCGCCGAGCCTGCCCTTGGATGCCCCGGGGAAGGGCGCCGGGGGATGGGCTGCCCCTGGCCGGGTCTGAGGGACCGACCCAGCTCGGGGCTGTCGGGGGCAGAGAGAGAACCCCCCTCCGCCCTTTCCCTTCAGGTTCTTAGGGCTGGCCAAATCCTTCCCAAGACAGCTTGTCTGGAGAAAATCAGACCCAGCTGAAGAACATGTGTCCATGGGGGAAACCCGGGAAACTGAGTCTCCCCACACAATAGCAGAGATTCTCATCTTGCATCCTCTCCTGAGCTAATGACAAAGGTGGATGTCCCGGGTGGGTGGGCCTGTGGAATGGGAGAGGGGAGGAAGTCTATTGTCATGCAGAGGGACATGGAAAGACTTGTCTGAAGCTTATCCCCTGCACTGGGGTCAGGTCGGGAAGGGACGGCACAGAGGTGAGCAGGAACCAACCGGCCTCTCTGTGGTGGGGCTGGCCCCGGGGCAGGCGTGGGGGTGATGGCTGGAAGTGGGATGGCGCGTGAGTTGGCACCAGCCAGCGGTGGAGGCAGAGACTCAGAGGTCAGGGATCTCTCTCTCTGTCTCTGTCTCTGTCTCTCTCCCTCAGGGAGCTGAGGAGAGTAAGGTGGCGCCCCCTGCCCACCTCGCCTACCTCTCCATGGGCCCTTCTTTCTCTGGCCGCTCCGGGAGCCCTGCGGGCTTGGGTTCAACCCCCCACACACCGCACAGGCCAAGGGCGCATGCGCGACCGCCGGGGCCTAGGGCTGGCCTGGGGGGGGGGTCCTCAGTGAAGGCCCCGCCCTCCCTCCAGGCTCTGACCCAGCTGCAGCTCTTCCATCGCCGCCCTTCTGGACTAGGCTTCAGCTGTCTCCCTCCCCTCCCCCACTCCCACTCAGCTTGCAGGCCGCTTCCCTGCCTTGAAAGCATGGCTCTGGCCCTGAGGGCCACAGACCTACTGGGCTTCAAGCTCAAGGCTCTGCCTGGGCCTGCTGCTTCGGCCAGGGGCTCATTTTTTCCTGGAAAGACAAAGCCATGGCCTCACCCCACGCCTGCACTTTGCCACGGCAGGCAGCCCAGGTGTAGGAAAGGCTCTGTGGAGTCAGAAGTGCCGAGACAGGCAGATGGCACCAGAGGGTTTGGGGGCCAGGGCGCAAGTGGGCTAGCCCCTCCTCCCGGGAGTCGGGGACGCCCGGCCTTCCTAGTGCCCAGGCCACGGCTCCGGGGAGAAACCCGCCATGGAGGGCACGCGGGAGGCCCTCTGCCTGAGGTGGCAGGTGTCACGCCAGGGCCACTGCAAGCCTGGCTCGGCTTGCCTGCTTTCTCCAAAGGAGGCTGGCCGACCAGCCGAACCTGGCACCTGGGCCAGGCCCCTTCCAAGGGGACGAGTTCCAGAGGATAGAGCCCTGGGGGCGGCTGCCAAGTCTCCTGGGGCGTGTGCTGGGCCCCCGTCAGAGGAGGAAGCAGCCTGGTAAACGGTGTGCCAGGCCTGAGATCTGGAGGCCTCCCACAGCCGGGTCCCTGTCCTGCCCAGGCCCCCCGAGGGAGGACGATGGTCGGGCAGTGGCGAGCGGGGTGGGGCTGGCACCGAGCCTGCCCTTGGATGCCCCGGGGAAGGGCGCCGGGGGATGGGCTGCCCCTGGCCGGGTCTGAGGGACCGACCCAGCTCGGGGCTGTCGGGGGCAGAGAGAGAACCCCCCTCCGCCCTTTCCCTTCAGGTTCTTAGGGCTGGCCAAATCCTTCCCAAGACAGCTTGTCTGGAGAAAATCAGACCCAGCTGAAGAACATGTGTCCATGGGGGAAACCCGGGAAACTGAGTCTCCCCACACAATAGCAGAGATTCTCATCTTGCATCCTCTCCTGAGCTAATGACAAAGGTGGATGTCCCGGGTGGGCCTGTGGAATGGGAGAGGGGAGGAAGTCTATTGTCATGCAGAGGGACATGGAAAGACTTGTCTGAAGCTTATCCCCTGCACTGGGGTCAGGTCGGGAAGGGACGGCACAGAGGTGAGCAGGAACCAACCGGCCTCTCTGTGGTGGGGCTGGCCCCGGGGCAGGCGTGGGGGTGATGGCTGGAAGTGGGATGGCGCGTGAGTTGGCACCAGCCAGCGGTGGAGGCAGAGACTCAGAGGTCAGGGATCTCTCTCTCTGTCTCTGTCTCTCTCTCTCTCCCTCAGGGAGCTGAGCAGAGTAAGGTGGCGCCCCCTGCCCACCTCGCCTACCTCTCCATGGGCCCTTCTTTCTCTGGCCGCTCCGGGAGCCCTGCGGGCTTGGGTTCAACCCCCCACACACCGCACAGGCCAAGGGCGCATGCGCGACCGCCGGGGCCTAGGGCTGGCCTCCGGGGGGGGGTCCTCAGTGAAGGCCCCGCCCTCCCTCCAGGCTCTGAACCAGCTGCAGCTCTTCCATCGCCGCCCTTCTGGACTCGGCTTCAGCTGTCTCCCTCCCCTCCCCCACTCCCACTCAGCTTGCAGGCCGCTTCCCTGCCTTGAAAGCATTGCTCTGGCCCTGAGGGCCACAGACCTACTGGGCTTCAAGCTCAAGGCTCTGCCTGGGCCTGCTGCTTCGGCCAGGGGCTCATTTTTTCCTGGAAAGACAAAGCCATGGCCTCACCCCACGCCTGCACTTTGCCACGGCAGGCAGCCCAGATGTAGGAAAGGCTCTGTGGAGTCAGAAGTGCCGAGACAGGCAGATGGCACCAGAGGGTTTGGGGGCCAGGGCGCAAGTGGGCTAGCCCCTCCTCCCGGGAGTCGGGGAGGCCCGGCCTTCCTAGTGCCCAGGCCACGGCTCCGGGGAGAAACCCGCCATGGAGGGCACGCGGGAGGCCCTCTGCCTGAGGTGGCAGGTGTCACGCCAGGGCCACTGCAAGCCTGGCTCGGCTTGCCTGCTTTCTCCAAAGGAGGCTGGCCGACCAGCCGAACCTGGCACCTGGGCCAGGCCCCTTCCAAGGGGACGAGTTCCAGAGGATAGAGCCCTGGGGGCGGCTGCCAAGTCTCCTGGGGCGTGTGCTGGGCCCCCGTCAGAGGAGGAAGCAGCCTGGTAAACGGTGTGCCAGGCCTGAGATCTGGAGGCCTCCCACAGCCGGGTCCCTGTCCTGCCCAGGCCCCCCGAGGGAGGACGATGGTCGGGCAGTGGCGAGCGGGGTGGGGCTGGCGCCGAGCCTGCCCTTGGATGCCCCGGGGAAGGGCGCCGGGGGATGGGCTGCCCCTGGCCGGGTCTGAGGGACCGACCCAGCTCGGGGCTGTCGGGGGCAGAGAGAGAACCCCCCTCCGCCCTTTCCCTTCAGGTTCTTAGGGCTGGCCAAATCCTTCCCAAGACAGCTTGTCTGGAGAAAATCAGACCCAGCTGAAGAACATGTGTCCATGGGGGAAACCCGGGAAACTGAGTCTCCCCACACAATAGCAGAGATTCTCATCTTGCATCCTCTCCTGAGCTAATGACAAAGGTGGATGTCCCGGGTGGGTGGGCCTGTGGAATGGGAGAGGGGAGGAAGTCTATTGTCATGCAGAGGGACATGGAAAGACTTGTCTGAAGCTTATCCCCTGCACTGGGGTCAGGTCGGGAAGGGACGGCACAGAGGTGAGCAGGAACCAACCGGCCTCTCTGTGGTGGGGCTGGCCCCGGGGCAGGCGTGGGGGTGATGGCTGGAAGTGGGATGGCGCGTGAGTTGGCACCAGCCAGCGGTGGAGGCAGAGACTCAGAGGTCAGGGATCTCTCTCTCTGTCTCTGTCTCTCTCTCTCTCCCTCAGGGAGCTGAGCAGAGTAAGGTGGCGCCCCCTGCCCACCTCGCCTACCTCTCCATGGGCCCTTCTTTCTCTGGCCGCTCCGGGAGCCCTGCGGGCTTGGGTTCAACCCCCCACACACCGCACAGGCCAAGGGCGCATGCGCGACCGCCGGGGCCTATGGCTGGCCTCCGGGGGGGGGTCCTCAGTGAAGGCCCCGCCCTCCCTCCAGGCTCTGAACCAGCTGCAGCTCTTCCATCGCCGCCCTTCTGGACTCGGCTTCAGCTGTCTCCCTCCCCTCCCCCACTCCCACTCAGCTTGCAGGCCGCTTCCCTGCCTTGAAAGCATTGCTCTGGCCCTGAGGGCCACAGGCCTACTGGGCTTCAAGCTCAAGGCTCTGCCTGGGCCTGCTGCTTCGGCCAGGGGCTCATTTTTTCCTGGAAAGACAAAGCCATGGCCTCACCCCACGCCTGCACTTTGCCACGGCAGGCAGCCCAGATGTAGGAAAGGCTCTGTGGAGTCAGAAGTGCCGAGACAGGCAGATGGCACCAGAGGGTTTGGGGGCCAGGGCGCAAGTGGGCTAGCCCCTCCTCCCGGGAGTCGGGGAGGCCCGGCCTTCCTAGTGCCCAGGCCACGGCTCCGGGGAGAAACCCGCCATGGAGGGCACGCGGGAGGCCCTCTGCCTGAGGTGGCAGGTGTCACGCCAGGGCCACTGCAAGCCTGGCTCGGCTTGCCTGCTTTCTCCAAAGGAGGCTGGCCGACCAGCCGAACCTGGCACCTGGGCCAGGCCCCTTCCAAGGGGACGAGTTCCAGAGGATAGAGCCCTGGGGGCGGCTGCCAAGTCTCCTGGGGCGTGTGCTGGGCCCCCGTCAGAGGAGGAAGCAGCCTGGTAAACGGTGTGCCAGGCCTGAGATCTGGAGGCCTCCCACAGCCGGGTCCCTGTCCTGCCCAGGCCCCCCGAGGGAGGACGATGGTCGGGCAGTGGCGAGCGGGGTGGGGCTGGCGCCGAGCCTGCCCTTGGATGCCCCGGGGAAGGGCGCCGGGGGATGGGCTGCCCCTGGCCGGGTCTGAGGGACCGACCCAGCTCGGGGCTGTCGGGGGCAGAGAGAGAACCCCCCTCCGCCCTTTCCCTTCAGGTTCTTAGGGCTGGCCAAATCCTTCCCAAGACAGCTTGTCTGGAGAAAATCAGACCCAGCTGAAGAACATGTGTCCATGGGGGAAACCCGGGAAACTGAGTCTCCCCACACAATAGCAGAGATTCTCATCTTGCATCCTCTCCTGAGCTAATGACAAAGGTGGATGTCCCGGGTGGGTGGGCCTGTGGAATGGGAGAGGGGAGGAAGTCTATTGTCATGCAGAGGGACATGGAAAGACTTGTCTGAAGCTTATCCCCTGCACTGGGGTCAGGTCGGGAAGGGACGGCACAGAGGTGAGCAGGAACCAACCGGCCTCTCTGTGGTGGGGCTGGCCCCGGGGCAGGCGTGGGGGTGATGGCTGGAAGTGGGATGGCGCGTGAGTTGGCACCAGCCAGCGGTGGAGGCAGAGACTCAGAGGTCAGGGATCTCTCTCTCTGTCTCTGTCTCTGTCTCTCTCCCTCAGGGAGCTGAGGAGAGTAAGGTGGCGCCCCCTGCCCACCTCGCCTACCTCTCCATGGGCCCTTCTTTCTCTGGCCGCTCCGGGAGCCCTGCGGGCTTGGGTTCAACCCCCCACACACCGCACAGGCCAAGGGCGCATGCGCGACCGCCTGGGCCTAGGGCTGACCTCCGGGGGGGGGGGGTCCTCAGTGAAGGCCCCGCCCTCCCTCCAGGCTCTGACCCAGCTGCAGCTCTTCCATCGCCGCCCTTCTGGACTCGGCTTCAGCTGTCTCCCTCCCCTCCCCCACTCCCACTCAGCTTGCAGGCCGCTTCCCTGCCTTGAAAGCATTGCTCTGGCCCTGAGGGCCACAGACCTACTGGGCTTCAAGCTCAAGGCTCTGCCTGGGCCTGCTGCTTCGGCCAGGGGCTCATTTTTTCCTGGAAAGACAAAGCCATGGCCTCACCCCACGCCTGCACTTTGCCCCGGCAGGCAGCCCAGGTGTAGGAAAGGCTCTGTGGAGTCAGAAGTGCCGAGACAGGCAGATGGCACCGCAGGCTTTGGGGGCCAGGGCGCAACGGGGCTAGCCCCTCCTCCCGGGAGTCGGGGAGGCCCGGCCTTCCTAGTGCCCAGGCCACGGCTCCGGGGAGAAACCCGCCATGGAGGGCACGCGGGAGGCCCTCTGCCTGAGGTGGCAGGTGTCACGCCAGGGCCACTGCAAGCCTGGCTCGGCTTGCCTGCTTTCTCCAAAGGAGGCTGGCCGACCAGCCGAGCCTGGCACCTGGGCCAGGCCCCTTCCAAGGGGACGAGTTCCAGAGGCTAGAGCCCTGGGGGCGGCTGCCAAGTCTCCTGGGGCATTTTCTGGGCCCCCGTCAGTGGAGGAAGCAGCCTGGTAAACGGTGTGCCAGGCCTGAGATCTGGAGGCCTCCCACAGCCGGGTCCCTGTCCTGCCCAGGCCCCCCGAGGGAGGACGATGGTCGGGCAGTGGCGAGCGGGGTGGGGCTGGCGCCGAGCCTGCCCTTGGATGCCCCGGGGAAGGGCGCCGGGGGATGGGCTGCCCCTGGCCGGGTCTGAGGGACCGACCCAGCTCGGGGCTGTCGGGGGCAGAGAGAGAACCCCCCTCCGCCCTTTCCCTTCAGGTTCTTAGGGCTGGCCAAATCCTTCCCAAGACAGCTTGTCTGGAGAAAATCAGACCCAGCTGAAGAACATGTGTCCATGGGGGAAACCCGGGAAACTGAGTCTCCCCACACAATAGCAGAGATTCTCATCTTGCATCCTCTCCTGAGCTAATGACAAAGGTGGATGTCCCGGGTGGGCCTGTGGAATGGGAGAGGGGAGGAAGTCTATTGTCATGCAGAGGGACATGGAAAGACTTGTCTGAAGCTTATCCCCTGCACTGGGGTCAGGTCGGGAAGGGACGGCACAGAGGTGAGCAGGAACCAACCGGCCTCTCTGTGGTGGGGCTGGCCCCGGGGCAGGCGTGGGGGTGATGGCTGGAAGTGGGATGTCGCGTGAGTTGGCACCAGCCAGCGGTGGAGGCAGAGACTCAGAGGTCAGGGATCTCTGTCTCTGTCTCTGTCTCTCTCCCTCAGGGAGCTGAGGAGAGTAAGGTGGCGCCCCCTGCCCACCTCGCCTACCTCTCCATGGGCCCTTCTTTCTCTGGCCGCTCCGGGAGCCCTGCGGGCTTGGGTTCAACCCCCCACACACCGCACAGGCCAAGGGCGCATGCGCGACCGCCGGGGCCTAGGGCTGGCCTGGGGGGGGTCCTCAGTGAAGGCCCCGCCCTCCCTCCAGGCTCTGACCCAGCTGCAGCTCTTCCATCGCCGCCCTTCTGGACTCGGCTTCAGCTGTCTCCCTCCCCTCCCCCACTCCCACTCAGCTTGCAGGCCGCTTCCCTGCCTTGAAAGCATGGCTCTGGCCCTGAGGGCCACAGACCTACTGGGCTTCAAGCTCAAGGCTCTGCCTGGGCCTGCTGCTTCGGCCAGGGGCTCATTTTTTCCTGGAAAGACAAAGCCATGGCCTCACCCCACGCCTGCACTTTGCCACGGCAGGCAGCCCAGGTGTAGGAAAGGCTCTGTGGAGTCAGAAGTGCCGAGACAGGCAGATGGCACCAGAGGGTTTGGGGGCCAGGGCGCAAGTGGGCTAGCCCCTCCTCCCGGGAGTCGGGGAGGCCCGGCCTTCTTAGTGCCCAGGCCACGGCTCCGGGGAGAAACCCGCCATGGAGGGCACGCGGGAGGCCCTCTGCCTGAGGTGGCAGGTGTCACGCCAGGGCCACTGCAAGCCTGGCTCGGCTTGCCTGCTTTCTCCAAAGGAGGCTGGCCGACCAGCCGAACCTGGCACCTGGGCCAGGCCCCTTCCAAGGGGACGAGTTCCAGAGGATAGAGCCCTGGGGGCGGCTGCCAAGTCTCCTGGGGCGTGTGCTGGGCCCCCGTCAGAGGAGGAAGCAGCCTGGTAAACGGTGTGCCAGGCCTGAGATCTGGAGGCCTCCCACAGCCGGGTCCCTGTCCTGCCCAAGCCCCCCCGAGGGAGGACGATGGTCGGGCAGTGGCGAGCGGGGTGGGGCTGGCGCCGAGCCTGCCCTTGGATGCCCCGGGGAAGGGCGCCGGGGGATGGGCTGCCCCTGGCCGGGTCTGAGGGACCGACCCAGCTCGGGGCTGTCGGGGGCAGAGAGAGAACCCCCCTCCGCCCTTTCCCTTCAGGTTCTTAGGGCTGGCCAAATCCTTCCCAAGACAGCTTGTCTGGAGAAAATCAGACCCAGCTGAAGAACATGTGTCCATGGGGGAAACCCGGGAAACTGAGTCTCCCCACACAATAGCAGAGATTCTCATCTTGCATCCTCTCCTGAGCTAATGACAAAGGTGGATGTCCCGGGTGGGTGGGCCTGTGGAATGGGAGAGGGGAGGAAGTCTATTGTCATGCAGAGTGACATGGAAATACTTGTCTGAAGCTTATCCCCTGCAGTGGGGTCAGGTCGGGAAGGGACGGCACAGAGGTGAGCAGGAACCAACCGGCCTCTCTGTGGTGGGGCTGGCCCCGGGGCAGGCGTGGGGGTGATGGCTGGAAGTGGGATGGCGCGTGAGTTGGCACCAGCCAGCGGTGGAGGCAGAGACTCAGAGGTCAGGGATCTCTCTCTCTGTCTCTGTCTCTGTCTCTCTCCCTCAGGGAGCTGAGGAGAGTAAGGTGGCGCCCCCTGCCCACCTCGCCTACCTCTCCATGGGCCCTTCTTTCTCTGGCTGCTCCGGGAGCCCTGCAGGCTTGGGTTCAACCCCCCACACACCGCACAGGCCAAGGGCGCATGCGCGACCGCCTGGGCCTAGGGCTGGCCTCGGGGGGGGGGGGGGGGTCCTCAGTGAAGGCCCCGCCCTCCCTCCAGGCTCTGACCCAGCTGCAGCTCTTCCATCGCCGCCCTTCTGGACTCGGCTTCAGCTGTCTCCCTCCCCTCCCCCACTCCCACTCAGCTTGCAGGCCGCTTCCCTGCCTTGAAAGCATGGCTCTGGCCCTGAGGGCCACAGACCTACTGGGCTTCAAGCTCAAGGCTCTGCCTGGGCCTGCTGCTTCGGCCAGGGGCTCATTTTTTCCTGGAAAGACAAAGCCATGGCCTCACCCCTCGCCTGCACTTTGCCACGGCAGGCAGCCCAGGTGTAGGAAAGGCTTTGTGGAGTCAGAAGTGCCGAGACAGGCAGATGGCACCAGAGGGTTTGGGGGCCAGGGCGCAAGTGGGCTAGCCCATCCACCCGGGAGTCGGGGAGGCCCGGCCTTCCTAGTGCCCAGGCCACGGCTCCGGGGAGAAACCCGCCATGGAGGGCACGCGGGAGGCCCTCTGCCTGAGGTGGCAGGTGTCACGCCAGGGCCACTGCAAGCCTGGCTCGGCTTGCCTGCTTTCTCCAAAGGAGGCTGGCCGACCAGCCGAACCTGGCACCTGGGCCAGGCCCCTTCCAAGGGGACGAGTTCCAGAGGCTAGAGCCCTGGGGGCGGCTGCCAAGTCTCCTGGGGCGTGTGCTGGGCCCCCGTCAGAGGAGGAAGCAGCCTGGTAAACGGTGTGCCAGGCCTGAGATCTGGAGGCCTCCCACAGCCGGGTCCCTGTCCTGCCCAGGCCCCCCGAGGGAGGACGATGGTCGGGCAGTGGCGAGCGTGGTGGGGCTGGCACCGAGCCTGCCCTTGGATGCCCCGGGGAAGGGCGCCGGGGGATGGGCTGCCCCTGGCCGGGTCTGAGGGACCGACCCAGCTCGGGGCTGTCGGGGGCAGAGAGAGAACCCCCCTCCGCCCTTTCCCTTCAGGTTCTTAGGGCTGGCCAAATCCTTCCCAAGACAGCTTGTCTGGAGAAAATCAGACCCAGCTGAAGAACATGTGTCCATGGGGGAAACCCGGGAAACTGAGTCTCCCCACACAATAGCAGAGATTCTCATCTTGCATCCTCTCCTGAGCTAATGACAAAGGTGGATGTCCCGGGTGGGCCTGTGGAATGAGAGAGGGGAGGAAGTCTATTGTCATGCAGAGGGACATGGAAAGACTTGTCTGAAGCTTATCCCCTGCACTGGGGTCAGGTCGGGAAGGGACGGCACAGAGGTGAGCAGGAACCAACCGGCCTCTCTGTGGTGGGGCTGGTCCCGGGGCAGGTGTGGGGGTGATGGCTTGAAGTGGGATGGCGCGTGAGTTGGCACCAGCCAGCGGTGGAGGCAGAGACTCAGAGGTCAGGGATCTCTCTCTCTGTCTCTGTCTCTCTCTCTCCCTCAGGGAGCTGAGCAGAGTAAGGTGGCGCCCCCTGCCCACCTCGCCTACCTCTCCATGGGCCCTTCTTTCTCTGGCCGCTCCGGGAGCCCTGCGGGCTTGGGTTCAACCCCCCACACACCGCACAGGCCAAGGGCGCATGCGCGACCGCCGGGGCCTAGGGCTGGCCTGGGGGGGGGGGTCCTCAGTGAAGGCCCCGCCCTCCCTCCAGGCTCTGACCCAGCTGCAGCTCTTCCATCGCCGCCCTTCTGGACTCGGCTTCAGCTGTCTCCCTCCCCTCCCCCACTCCCACTCAGCTTGCAGGCCGCTTCCCTGCCATGAAAGCATGGCTCTGGCCCTGAGGGCCACAGACCTACTGGGCTTCAAGCTCAAGGCTCTGCCTGGGCCTGCTGCTTCGGCCAAGGGCTCATTTTTTCCTGGAAAGACAAAGCCATGGCCTCACCCCACGCCTGCACTTTGCCACGGCAGGCAGCCCAGGTGTAGGAAAGGCTCTGTGGAGTCAGAAGTGCCGAGACAGGCAGATGGCACCAGAGGCTTTGGGGGCCAGGGCGCAAGTGGGCTAGCCCCTCCTCCCGGGAGTCGGGGACGCCCGGCCTTCCTAGTGCCCAGGCCACGGCTCCGGGGAGAAACCCGCCATGGAGGGCACGCGGGAGGCCCTCTGCCTGAGGTGGCAGGTGTCACGCCAGGGCCACTGCAAGCCTGGCTCGGCTTGCCTGCTTTCTCCAAAGGAGGCTGGCCGACCAGCCGAACCTGGCACCTGGGCCAGGCCCCTTCCAAGGGGACGAGTTCCAGAGGATAGAGCCCTGGGGGCGGCTGCCAAGTCTCCTGGGGCGTGTGCTGGGCCCCCGTCAGAGGAGGAAGCAGCCTGGTAAACGGTGTGCCAGGCCTGAGATCTGGAGGCCTCCCACAGCCGGGTCCCTGTCCTGCCCAGGCCCCCCGAGGGAGGACGATGGTCGGGCAGTGGCGAGCGGGGTGGGGCTGGCGCCGAGCCTGCCCTTGGATGCCCCGGGGAAGGGCGCCGGGGGATGGGCTGCCCCTGGCCGGGTCTGAGGGACCGACCCAGCTCGGGGCTGTCGGGGGCAGAGAGAGAACCCCCCTCCGCCCTTTCCCTTCAGGTTCTTAGGGCTGGCCAAATCCTTCCCAAGACAGCTTGTCTGGAGAAAATCAGACCCAGCTGAAGAACATGTGTCCATGGGGGAAACCCGGGAAACTGAGTCTCCCCACACAATAGCAGAGATTCTCATCTTGCATCCTCTCCTGAGCTAATGACAAAGGTGGATGTCCCGGGTGGGCCTGTGGAATGGGAGAGGGGAGGAAGTCTATTGTCATGCAGAGGGACATGGAAAGACTTGTCTGAAGCTTATCCCCTGCACTGGGGTCAGGTCGGGAAGGGACGGCACAGAGGTGAGCAGGAACCAACCGGCCTCTCTGTGGTGGGGCTGGCCCCGGGGCAGGCGTGGGGGTGATGGCTGGAAGTGGGATGGCGCGTGAGTTGGCACCAGCCAGCGGTGGAGGCAGAGACTCAGAGGTAAGGGATCTCTCTCTCTGTCTCTGTCTCTCTCTCTCTCCCTCAGGGAGCTGAGCAGAGTAAGGTGGCGCCCCCTGCCCACCTCGCCTACCTCTCCATGGGCCCTTCTTTCTCTGGCCGCTCCGGGAGCCCTGCGGGCTTGGGTTCAACCCCCCACACACCGCACAGGCCAAGGGCGCATGCGCGACCGCCGGGGCCTAGGGCTGGCCTCCGGGGGGGGGGGTCCTCAGTGAAGGCCCCGCCCTCCCTCCAGGCTCTGAACCAGCTGCAGCTCTTCCATCGCCGCCCTTCTGGACTCGGCTTCAGCTGTCTCCCTCCCCTCCCCCACTCCCACTCAGCTTGCAGGCCGCTTCCCTGCCTTGAAAGCATGGCTCTGGCCCTGAGGGCCACAGACCTACTGGGCTTCAAGCTCAAGGCTCTGCCTGGGCCTGCTGCTTCGGCCAGGGGCTCATTTTTTCCTGGAAAGACAAAGCCATGGCCTCACCCCACGCCTGCACTTTGCCACGGCAGGCAGCCCAGATGTAGGAAAGGCTCTGTGGAGTCAGAAGTGCCGAGACAGGCAGATGGCACCAGAGGGTTTGGGGGCCAGGGCGCAAGTGGGCTAGCCCCTCCTCCCGGGAGTCGGGGACGCCCGGCCTTCCTAGTGCCCAGGCCACGGCTCCGGGGAGAAACCCGCCATGGAGGGCACGCGGGAGGCCCTCTGCCTGAGGTGGCAGGTGTCACGCCAGGGCCACTGCAAGCCTGGCTCGGCTTGCCTGCTTTCTCCAAAGGAGGCTGGCCGACCAGCCGAACCTGGCACCTGGGCCAGGCCCCTTCCAAGGGGACGAGTTCCAGAGGATAGAGCCCTGGGGGCGGCTGCCAAGTCTCCTGGGGCGTGTGCTGGGCCCCCGTCAGAGGAGGAAGCAGCCTGGTAAACGGTGTGCCAGGCCTGAGATCTGGAGGCCTCCCACAGCCGGGTCCCTGTCCTGCCCAGGCCCCCCGAGGGAGGACGATGGTCGGGCAGTGGCGAGCGGGGTGGGGCTGGCGCCGAGCCTGCCCTTGGATGCCCCGGGGAAGGGCGCCGGGGGATGGGCTGCCCCTGGCCGGGTCTGAGGGACCGACCCAGCTCGGGGCTGTCGGGGGCAGAGAGAGAACCCCCCTCCGCCCTTTCCCTTCAGGTTCTTAGGGCTGGCCAAATCCTTCCCAAGACAGCTTGTCTGGAGAAAATCAGACCCAGCTGAAGAACATGTGTCCATGGGGGAAACCCGGGAAACTGAGTCTCCCCACACAATAGCAGAGATTCTCATCTTGCATCCTCTCCTGAGCTAATGACAAAGGTGGATGTCCCGGGTGGGCCTGTGGAATGGGAGAGGGGAGGAAGTCTATTGTCATGCAGAGGGACATGGAAAGACTTGTCTGAAGCTTATCCCCTGCACTGGGGTCAGGTCGGGAAGGGACGGCACAGAGGTGAGCAGGAACCAACCGGCCTCTCTGTGGTGGGGCTGGCCCCGGGGCAGGCGTGGGGGTGATGGCTGGAAGTGGGATGGCGCGTGAGTTGGCACCAGCCAGCGGTGGAGGCAGAGACTCAGAGGTCAGGGATCTCTCTCTCTGTCTCTGTCTCTCTCTCTCTCCCTCAGGGAGCTGAGCAGAGTAAGGTGGCGCCCCCTGCCCACCTCGCCTACCTCTCCATGGGCCCTTCTTTCTCTGGCCGCTCCGGGAGCCCTGCGGGCTTGGGTTCAACCCCCCACACACCGCACAGGCCAAGGGCGCATGCGCGACCGCCGGGGCCTAGGGCTGGCCTCGGGGGGGGGGGGGGGTCCTCAGTGAAGGCCCCGCCCTCCCTCCAGGCTCTGACCCAGCTGCAGCTCTTCCATCGCCGCCCTTCTGGACTCGGCTTCAGCTGTCTCCCTCCCCTCCCCCACTCCCACTCAGCTTGCAGGCCGCTTCCCTGCCTTGAAAGCATGGCTCTGGCCCTGAGGGCCACAGACCTACTGGGCTTCAAGCTCAAGGCTCTGCCTGGGCCTGCTGCTTCGGCCAGGGGCTCATTTTTTCCTGGAAAGACAAAGCCATGGCCTCACCCCACGCCTGCACTTTGCCACGGCAGGCAGCCCAGATGTAGGAAAGGCTCTGTGGAGTCAGAAGTGCCGAGACAGGCAGATGGCACCAGAGGGTTTGGGGGCCAGGGCGCAAGTGGGCTAGCCCCTCCTCCCGGGAGTCGGGGACGCCCGGCCTTCCTAGTGCCCAGGCCACGGCTCCGGGGAGAAACCCGCCATGGAGGGCACGCGGGAGGCCCTCTGCCTGAGGTGGCAGGTGTCACGCCAGGGCCACTGCAAGCCTGGCTCGGCTTGCCTGCTTTCTCCAAAGGAGGCTGGCCGACCAGCCGAACCTGGCACCTGGGCCAGGCCCCTTCCAAGGGGACGAGTTGCAGAGGCTAGAGCCCTGGGGGCGGCTGCCAAGTCTCCTGGGGCGTGTGCTGGGCCCCCGTCAGAGGAGGAAGCAGCCTGGTAAACGGTGTGCCAGGCCTGAGATCTGGAGGCCTCCCACAGCCGGGTCCCTGTCCTGCCCAGGCCCCCCGAGGGAGGACGATGGTCGGGCAGTGGCGAGCGGGGTGGGGCTGGCGCCGAGCCTGCCCTTGGATGCCCCGGGGAAGGGCGCCGGGGGATGGGCTGCCCCTGGCCGGGTCTGAGGGACCGACCCAGCTCGGGGCTGTCGGGGGCAGAGAGAGAACCCCCCTCCGCCCTTTCCCTTCAGGTTCTTAGGGCTGGCCAAATCCTTCCCAAGACAGCTTGTCTGGAGAAAATCAGACCCAGCTGAAGAACATGTGTCCATGGGGGAAACCCGGGAAACTGAGTCTCCCCACACAATAGCAGAGATTCTCATCTTGCATCCTCTCCTGAGCTAATGACAAAGGTGGATGTCCCGGGTGGGCCTGTGGAATGGGAGAGGGGAGGAAGTCTATTGTCATGCAGAGGGACATGGAAAGACTTGTCTGAAGCTTATCCCCTGCACTGGGGTCAGGTCGGGAAGGGACGGCACAGAGGTGAGCAGGAACCAACCGGCCTCTCTGTGGTGGGGCTGGCCCCGGGGCAGGCGTGGGGGTGATGGCTGGAAGTGGGATGGCGCGTGAGTTGGCACCAGCCAGCGGTGGAGGCAGAGACTCAGAGGTCAGGGATCTCTCTCTCTGTCTCTGTCTCTCTCTCTCTCCCTCAGGGAGCTGAGCAGAGTAAGGTGGCGCCCCCTGCCCACCTCGCCTACCTCTCCATGGGCCCTTCTTTCTCTGGCCGCTCCGGGAGCCCTGCGGGCTTGGGTTCAACCCCCCACACACCGCACAGGCCAAGGGCGCATGCGCGACCGCCGGGGCCTAGGGCTGGCCTGGGGGGGGGGTCCTCAGTGAAGGCCCCGCCCTCCCTCCAGGCTCTGACCCAGCTGCAGCTCTTCCATCGCCGCCCTTCTGGACTAGGCTTCAGCTGTCTCCCTCCCCTCCCCCACTCCCACTCAGCTTGCAGGCCGCTTCCCTGCCTTGAAAGCATGGCTCTGGCCCTGAGGGCCACAGACCTACTGGGCTTCAAGCTCAAGGCTCTGCCTGGGCCTGCTGCTTCGGCCAGGGGCTCATTTTTTCCTGGAAAGACAAAGCCATGGCCTCACCCCACGCCTGCACTTTGCCACGGCAGGCAGCCCAGGTGTAGGAAAGGCTCTGTGGAGTCAGAAGTGCCGAGACAGGCAGATGGCACCAGAGGGTTTGGGGGCCAGGGCGCAAGTGGGCTAGCCCCTCCTCCCGGGAGTCGGGGAGGCCCGGCCTTCCTAGTGCCCAGGCCACGGCTCCGGGGAGAAACCCGCCATGGAGGGCACGCGGGAGGCCCTCTGCCTGAGGTGGCAGGTGTCACGCCAGGGCCACTGCAAGCCTGGCTCGGCTTGCCTGCTTTCTCCAAAGGAGGCTGGCCGACCAGCCGAACCTGGCACCTGGGCCAGGCCCCTTCCAAGGGGACGAGTTCCAGAGGATAGAGCCCTGGGGGCGGCTGCCAAGTCTCCTGGGGCGTGTGCTGGGCCCCCGTCAGAGGAGGAAGCAGCCTGGTAAACGGTGTGCCAGGCCTGAGATCTGGAGGCCTCCCACAGCCGGGTCCCTGTCCTGCCCAGGCCCCCCGAGGGAGGACGATGGTCGGGCAGTGGCGAGCGGGGTGGGGCTGGCACCGAGCCTGCCCTTGGATGCCCCGGGGAAGGGCGCCGGGGGATGGGCTGCCCCTGGCCGGGTCTGAGGGACCGACCCAGCTCGGGGCTGTCGGGGGCAGAGAGAGAACCCCCCTCCGCCCTTTCCCTTCAGGTTCTTAGGGCTGGCCAAATCCTTCCCAAGACAGCTTGTCTGGAGAAAATCAGACCCAGCTGAAGAACATGTGTCCATGGGGGAAACCCGGGAAACTGAGTCTCCCCACACAATAGCAGAGATTCTCATCTTGCATCCTCTCCTGAGCTAATGACAAAGGTGGATGTCCCGGGTGGGCCTGTGGAATGGGAGAGGGGAGGAAGTCTATTGTCATGCAGAGGGACATGGAAAGACTTGTCTGAAGCTTATCCCCTGCACTGGGGTCAGGTCGGGAAGGGAAGGCACAGAGGTGAGCAGGAACCAACCGGCCTCTCTGTGGTGGGGCTGGCCCCGGGGCAGGCGTGGGGGTGATGGCTGGAAGTGGGATGGCGCGTGAGTTGGCACCAGCCAGCGGTGGAGGCAGAGACTCAGAGGTCAGGGATCTCTCTCTCTGTCTCTGTCTCTCTCTCTCTCCCTCAGGGAGCTGAGCAGAGTAAGGTGGCGCCCCCTGCCCACCTCGCCTACCTCTCCATGGGCCCTTCTTTCTCTGGCCGCTCCGGGAGCCCTGCGGGCTTGGGTTCAACCCCCCACACACCGCACAGGCCAAGGGCGCATGCGCGACCGCCGGGGCCTAGGGCTGGCCTCCGGGGGGGGGGGTCCTCAGTGAAGGCCCCGCCCTCCCTCCAGGCTCTGAACCAGCTGCAGCTCTTCCATCGCCGCCCTTCTGGACTCGGCTTCAGCTGTCTCCCTCCCCTCCCCCACTCCCACTCAGCTTGCAGGCCGCTTCCCTGCCTTGAAAGCATTGCTCTGGCCCTGAGGGCCACAGGCCTACTGGGCTTCAAGCTCAAGGCTCTGCCTGGGCCTGCTGCTTCGGCCAGGGGCTCATTTTTTCCTGGAAAGACAAAGCCATGGCCTCACCCCACGCCTGCACTTTGCCACGGCAGGCAGCCCAGATGTAGGAAAGGCTCTGTGGAGTCAGAAGTGCCGAGACAGGCAGATGGCACCAGAGGGTTTGGGGGCCAGGGCGCAAGTGGGCTAGCCCCTCCTCCCGGGAGTCGGGGAGGCCCGGCCTTCCTAGTGCCCAGGCCACGGCTCCGGGGAGAAACCCGCCATGGAGGGCACGCGGGAGGCCCTCTGCCTGAGGTGGCAGGTGTCACGCCAGGGCCACTGCAAGCCTGGCTCGGCTTGCCTGCTTTCTCCAAAGGAGGCTGGCCGACCAGCCGAACCTGGCACCTGGGCCAGGCCCCTTCCAAGGGGACGAGTTCCAGAGGATAGAGCCCTGGGGGCGGCTGCCAAGTCTCCTGGGGCGTGTGCTGGGCCCCCGTCAGAGGAGGAAGCAGCCTGGTAAACGGTGTGCCAGGCCTGAGATCTGGAGGCCTCCCACAGCCGGGTCCCTGTCCTGCCCAAGCCCCCCCGAGGGAGGACGATGGTCGGGCAGTGGCGAGCGGGGTGGGGCTGGCGCCGAGCCTGCCCTTGGATGCCCCGGGGAAGGGCGCCGGGGGATGGGCTGCCCCTGGCCGGGTCTGAGGGACCGACCCAGCTCGGGGCTGTCGGGGGCAGAGAGAGAACCCCCCTCCGCCCTTTCCCTTCAGGTTCTTAGGGCTGGCCAAATCCTTCCCAAGACAGCTTGTCTGGAGAAAATCAGACCCAGCTGAAGAACATGTGTCCATGGGGGAAACCCGGGAAACTGAGTCTCCCCACACAATAGCAGAGATTCTCATCTTGCATCCTCTCCTGAGCTAATGACAAAGGTGGATGTCCCGGGTGGGTGGGCCTGTGGAATGGGAGAGGGGAGGAAGTCTATTGTCATGCAGAGGGACATGGAAAGACTTGTCTGAAGCTTATCCCCTGCACTGGGGTCAGGTCGGGAAGGGACGGCACAGAGGTGAGCAGGAACCAACCGGCCTCTCTGTGGTGGGGCTGGCCCCGGGGCAGGCGTGGGGGTGATGGCTGGAAGTGGGATGGCGCGTGAGTTGGCACCAGCCAGCGGTGGAGGCAGAGACTCAGAGGTCAGGGATCTCTCTCTCTGTCTCTGTCTCTGTCTCTCTCCCTCAGGGAGCTGAGGAGAGTAAGGTGGCGCCCCCTGCCCACCTCGCCTACCTCTCCATGGGCCCTTCTTTCTCTGGCCGCTCCGGGAGCCCTGCGGGCTTGGGTTCAACCCCCCACACACCGCACAGGCCAAGGGCGCATGCGCGACCGCCTGGGCCTAGGGCTGGCCTCCGGGGGGGGGGGTCCTCAGTGAAGGCCCCGCCCTCCCTCCAGGCTCTGACCCAGCTGCAGCTCTTCCATCGCCGCCCTTCTGGACTCGGCTTCAGCTGTCTCCCTCCCCTCCCCCACTCCCACTCAGCTTGCAGGCCGCTTCCCTGCCTTGAAAGCATTGCTCTGGCCCTGAGGGCCACAGACCTACTGGGCTTCAAGCTCAAGGCTCTGCCTGGGCCTGCTGCTTCGGCCAGGGGCTCATTTTTTCCTGGAAAGACAAAGCCATGGCCTCACCCCACGCCTGCACTTTGCCCCGGCAGGCAGCCCAGGTGTAGGAAAGGCTCTGTGGAGTCAGAAGTGCCGAGACAGGCAGATGGCACCGCAGGCTTTGGGGGCCAGGGCGCAACGGGGCTAGCCCCTCCTCCCGGGAGTCGGGGAGGCCCGGCCTTCCTAGTGCCCAGGCCACGGCTCCGGGGAGAAACCCGCCATGGAGGGCACGCGGGAGGCCCTCTGCCTGAGGTGGCAGGTGTCACGCCAGGGCCACTGCAAGCCTGGCTCGGCTTGCCTGCTTTCTCCAAAGGAGGCTGGCCGACCAGCCGAGCCTGGCACCTGGGCCAGGCCCCTTCCAAGGGGACGAGTTCCAGAGGCTAGAGCCCTGGGGGCGGCTGCCAAGTCTCCTGGGGCATTTTCTGGGCCCCCGTCAGTGGAGGAAGCAGCCTGGTAAACGGTGTGCCAGGCCTGAGATCTGGAGGCCTCCCACACCCGGGTCCCTGTCCTGCCCAGGCCCCCCGAGGGAGGACGATGGTCGGGCAGTGGCGAGCGGGGTGGGGCTGGCGCCGAGCCTGCCCTTGGATGCCCCGGGGAAGGGCGCCGGGGGATGGGCTGCCCCTGGCCGGGTCTGAGGGACCGACCCAGCTCGGGGCTGTCGGGGGCAGAGAGAGAACCCCCCTCCGCCCTTTCCCTTCAGGTTCTTAGGGCTGGCCAAATCCTTCCCAAGACAGCTTGTCTGGAGAAAATCAGACCCAGCTGAAGAACATGTGTCCATGGGGGAAACCCGGGAAACTGAGTCTCCCCACACAATAGCAGAGATTCTCATCTTGCATCCTCTCCTGAGCTAATGACAAAGGTGGATGTCCCGGGTGGGCCTGTGGAATGGGAGAGGGGAGGAAGTCTATTGTCATGCAGAGGGACATGGAAAGACTTGTCTGAAGCTTATCCCCTGCACTGGGGTCAGGTCGGGAAGGGAAGGCACAGAGGTGAGCAGGAACCAACCGGCCTCTCTGTGGTGGGGCTGGCCCCGGGGCAGGCGTGGGGGTGATGGCTGGAAGTGGGATGGCGCGTGAGTTGGCACCAGCCAGCGGTGGAGGCAGAGACTCAGAGGTCAGGGATCTCTCTCTCTGTCTCTGTCTCTCTCTCTCTCCCTCAGGGAGCTGAGCAGAGTAAGGTGGCGCCCCCTGCCCTCCTCGCCTACCTCTCCATGGGCCCTTCTTTCTCTGGCCGCTCCGGGAGCCCTGCGGGCTTGGGTTCAACCCCCCACACACCGCACAGGCCAAGGGCGCATGCGCGACCGCCGGGGCCTAGGGCTGGCCTCCGGGGGGGGGGGGTCCTCAGTGAAGGCCCCGCCCTCCCTCCAGGCTCTGAACCAGCTGCAGCTCTTCCATCGCCGCCCTTCTGGACTCGGCTTCAGCTGTCTCCCTCCCCTCCCCCACTCCCACTCAGCTTGCAGGCCGCTTCCCTGCCTTGAAAGCATTGCTCTGGCCCTGAGGGCCACAGGCCTACTGGGCTTCAAGCTCAAGGCTCTGCCTGGGCCTGCTGCTTCGGCCAGGGGCTCATTTTTTCCTGGAAAGACAAAGCCATGGCCTCACCCCACGCCTGCACTTTGCCACGGCAGGCAGCCCAGATGTAGGAAAGGCTCTGTGGAGTCAGAAGTGCCGAGACAGGCAGATGGCACCAGAGGGTTTGGGGGCCAGGGCGCAAGTGGGCTAGCCCCTCCTCCCGGGAGTCGGGGAGGCCCGGCCTTCCTAGTGCCCAGGCCACGGCTCCGGGGAGAAACCCGCCATGGAGGGCACGCGGGAGGCCCTCTGCCTGAGGTGGCAGGTGTCACGCCAGGGCCACTGCAAGCCTGGCTCGGCTTGCCTGCTTTCTCCAAAGGAGGCTGGCCGACCAGCCGAACCTGGCACCTGGGCCAGGCCCCTTCCAAGGGGACGAGTTCCAGAGGATAGAGCCCTGGGGGCGGCTGCCAAGTCTCCTGGGGCGTGTGCTGGGCCCCCGTCAGAGGAGGAAGCAGCCTGGTAAACGGTGTGCCAGGCCTGAGATCTGGAGGCCTCCCACAGCCGGGTCCCTGTCCTGCCCAAGCCCCCCCGAGGGAGGACGATGGTCGGGCAGTGGCGAGCGGGGTGGGGCTGGCGCCGAGCCTGCCCTTGGATGCCCCGGGGAAGGGCGCCGGGGGATGGGCTGCCCCTGGCCGGGTCTGAGGGACCGACCCAGCTCGGGGCTGTCGGGGGCAGAGAGAGAACCCCCCTCCGCCCTTTCCCTTCAGGTTCTTAGGGCTGGCCAAATCCTTCCCAAGACAGCTTGTCTGGAGAAAATCAGACCCAGCTGAAGAACATGTGTCCATGGGGGAAACCCGGGAAACTGAGTCTCCCCACACAATAGCAGAGATTCTCATCTTGCATCCTCTCCTGAGCTAATGACAAAGGTGGATGTCCCGGGTGGGTGGGCCTGTGGAATGGGAGAGGGGAGGAAGTCTATTGTCATGCAGAGGGACATGGAAAGACTTGTCTGAAGCTTATCCCCTGCACTGGGGTCAGGTCGGGAAGGGACGGCACAGAGGTGAGCAGGAACCAACCGGCCTCTCTGTGGTGGGGCTGGCCCCGGGGCAGGCGTGGGGGTGATGGCTGGAAGTGGGATGGCGCGTGAGTTGGCACCAGCCAGCGGTGGAGGCAGAGACTCAGAGGTCAGGGATCTCTCTCTCTGTCTCTGTCTCTGTCTCTCTCCCTCAGGGAGCTGAGGAGAGTAAGGTGGCGCCCCCTGCCCACCTCGCCTACCTCTCCATGGGCCCTTCTTTCTCTGGCCGCTCCGGGAGCCCTGCGGGCTTGGGTTCAACCCCCCACACACCGCACAGGCCAAGGGCGCATGCGCGACCGCCTGGGCCTAGGGCTGGCCTCCGGGGGGGGGGGTCCTCAGTGAAGGCCCCGCCCTCCCTCCAGGCTCTGACCCAGCTGCAGCTCTTCCATCGCCGCCCTTCTGGACTCGGCTTCAGCTGTCTCCCTCCCCTCCCCCACTCCCACTCAGCTTGCAGGCCGCTTCCCTGCCTTGAAAGCATTGCTCTGGCCCTGAGGGCCACAGACCTACTGGGCTTCAAGCTCAAGGCTCTGCCTGGGCCTGCTGCTTCGGCCAGGGGCTCATTTTTTCCTGGAAAGACAAAGCCATGGCCTCACCCCACGCCTGCACTTTGCCACGGCAGGCAGCCCAGGTGTAGGAAAGGCTCTGTGGAGTCAGAAGTGCCGAGACAGGCAGATGGCACCGCAGGCTTTGGGGGCCAGGGCGCAAGTGGGCTAGCCCCTCCTCCCGGGAGTCGGGGAGGCCCGGCCTTCCTAGTGCCCAGGCCACGGCTCCGGGGAGAAACCCGCCATGGAGGGCACGCGGGAGGCCCTCTGCCTGAGGTGGCAGGTGTCAGGCCAGGGCCACTGCAAGCCTGGCTCGGCTTGCCTGCTTTCTCCAAAGGAGGCTGGCCGACCAGCCGAACCTGGCACCTGGGCCAGGGCCCTTCCAAGGGGACGAGTTCCAGAGGCTAGAGCCCTGGGGGCGGCTGCCAAGTCTCCTGGGGCGTGTGCTGGGCCCCCGTCAGAGGAGGAAGCAGCCTGGTAAACGGTGTGCCAGGCCTGAGATCTGGAGGCCTCCCACAGCCGGGTCCCTGTCCTGCCCAGGCCCCCCGAGGGAGGACGATGGTCGGGCAGTGGCGAGCGGGGTGGGGCTGGCGCCGAGCCTGCCCTTGGATGCCCCGGGGAAGGGCGCCGGGGGATGGGCTGCCCCTGGCCGGGTCTGAGGGACCGACCCAGCTCGGGGCTGTCGGGGGCAGAGAGAGAACCCCCCTCCGCCCTTTCCCTTCAGGTTCTTAGGGCTGGCCAAATCCTTCCCAAGACAGCTTGTCTGGAGAAAATCAGACCCAGCTGAAGAACATGTGTCCATGGGGGAAACCCGGGAAACTGAGTCTCCCCACACAATAGCAGAGATTCTCATCTTGCATCCTCTCCTGAGCTAATGACAAAGGTGGATGTCCCGGGTGGGCCTGTGGAATGGGAGAGGGGAGGAAGTCTATTGTCATGCAGAGGGACATGGAAAGACTTGTCTGAAGCTTATCCCCTGCACTGGGGTCAGGTCGGGAAGGGACGGCACAGAGGTGAGCAGGAACCAACCGGCCTCTCTGTGGTGGGGCTGGCCCCGGGGCAGGCGTGGGGGTGATGGCTGGAAGTGGGAGGCGCGTGAGTTGGCACCAGCCAGCGGTGGAGGCAGAGACTCAGAGGTCAGGGATCTCTGTCTCTGTCTCTGTCTCTCTCCCTCAGGGAGCTGAGGAGAGTAAGGTGGCGCCCCCTGCCCACCTCGCCTACCTCTCCATGGGCCCTTCTTTCTCTGGCCGCTCCGGGAGCCCTGCGGGCTTGGGTTCAACCCCCCACACACCGCACAGGCCAAGGGCGCATGCGCGACCGCCGGGGCCTAGGGCTGGCCTGGGGGGGGTCCTCAGTGAAGGCCCCGCCCTCCCTCCAGGCTCTGACCCAGCTGCAGCTCTTCCATCGCCGCCCTTCTGGACTCGGCTTCAGCTGTCTCCCTCCCCTCCCCCACTCCCACTCAGCTTGCAGGCCGCTTCCCTGCCTTGAAAGCATGGCTCTGGCCCTGAGGGCCACAGACCTACTGGGCTTCAAGCTCAAGGCTCTGCCTGGGCCTGCTGCTTCGGCCAGGGGCTCATTTTTTCCTGGAAAGACAAAGCCATGGCCTCACCCCACGCCTGCACTTTGCCACGGCAGGCAGCCCAGGTGTAGGAAAGGGTCTGTGGAGTCAGAAGTGCCGAGACAGGCAGATGGCACCAGAGGGTTTGGGGGCCAGGGCGCAAGTGGGCTAGCCCCTCCTCCCGGGAGTCGGGGAGGCCCGGCCTTCTTAGTGCCCAGGCCACGGCTCCGGGGAGAAACCCGCCATGGAGGGCACGCGGGAGGCCCTCTGCCTGAGGTGGCAGGTGTCACGCCAGGGCCACTGCAAGCCTGGCTCGGCTTGCCTGCTTTCTCCAAAGGAGGCTGGCCGACCAGCCGAACCTGGCACCTGGGCCAGGCCCCTTCCAAGGGGACGAGTTCCAGAGGATAGAGCCCTGGGGGCGGCTGCCAAGTCTCCTGGGGCGTGTGCTGGGCCCCCGTCAGAGGAGGAAGCAGCCTGGTAAACGGTGTGCCAGGCCTGAGATCTGGAGGCCTCCCACAGCCGGGTCCCTGTCCTGCCCAAGCCCCCCCGAGGGAGGACGATGGTCGGGCAGTGGCGAGCGGGGTGGGGCTGGCGCCGAGCCTGCCCTTGGATGCCCCGGGGAAGGGCGCCGGGGGATGGGCTGCCCCTGGCCGGGTCTGAGGGACCGACCCAGCTCGGGGCTGTCGGGGGCAGAGAGAGAACCCCCCTCCGCCCTTTCCCTTCAGGAGGGCTGGCCAAATCCTTCCCAAGACAGCTTGTCTGGAGAAAATCAGACCCAGCTGAAGAACATGTGTCCATGGGGGAAACCCGGGAAACTGAGTCTCCCCACACAATAGCAGAGATTCTCATCTTGCATCCTCTCCTGAGCTAATGACAAAGGTGGATGTCCCGGGTGGGTGGGCCTGTGGAATGGGAGAGGGGAGGAAGTCTATTGTCATGCAGAGGGACATGGAAAGACTTGTCTGAAGCTTATCCCCTGCACTGGGGTCAGGTCGGGAAGGGACGGCACAGAGGTGAGCAGGAACCAACCGGCCTCTCTGTGGTGGGGCTGGCCCCGGGGCAGGCGTGGGGGTGATGGCTGGAAGTGGGATGGCGCGTGAGTTGGCACCAGCCAGCGGTGGAGGCAGAGACTCAGAGGTCAGGGATCTCTCTCTCTGTCTCTGTCTCTGTCTCTCTCCCTCAGGGAGCTGAGGAGAGTAAGGTGGCGCCCCCTGCCCACCTCGCCTACCTCTCCATGGGCCCTTCTTTCTCTGGCTGCTCCGGGAGCCCTGCGGGCTTGGGTTCAACCCCCCACACACCGCACAGGCCAAGGGCGCATGCGCGACCGCCTGGGCCTAGGGCTGGCCTCGGGGGGGGGGGGGGGGGGTCCTCAGTGAAGGCCCCGCCCTCCCTCCAGGCTCTGACCCAGCTGCAGCTCTTCCATCGCCGCCCTTCTGGACTCGGCTTCAGCTGTCTCCCTCCCCTCCCCCACTCCCACTCAGGTTGCAGGCCGCTTCCCTGCCTTGAAAGCATGGCTCTGGCCCTGAGGGCCACAGACCTACTGGGCTTCAAGCTCAAGGCTCTGCCTGGGCCTGCTGCTTCGGCCAGGGGCTCATTTTTTCCTGGAAAGACAAAGCCATGGCCTCACCCCACGCCTGCACTTTGCCACGGCAGGCAGCCCAGGTGTAGGAAAGGCTCTGTGGAGTCAGAAGTGCCGAGACAGGCAGATGGCACCAGAGGGTTTGGGGGCCAGGGCGCAAGTGGGCTAGCCCATCCACCCGGGAGTCGGGGAGGCCCGGCCTTCCTAGTGCCCAGGCCACGGCTCCGGGGAGAAACCCGCCATGGAGGGCACGCGGGAGGCCCTCTGCCTGAGGTGGCAGGTGTCACGCCAGGGCCACTGCAAGCCTGGCTCGGCTTGCCTGCTTTCTCCAAAGGAGGCTGGCCGACCAGCCGAACCTGGCACCTGGGCCAGGCCCCTTCCAAGGGGACGAGTTCCAGAGGCTAGAGCCCTGGGGGCGGCTGCCAAGTCTCCTGGGGCGTGTGCTGGGCCCCCGTCAGAGGAGGAAGCAGCCTGGTAAACGGTGTGCCAGGCCTGAGATCTGGAGGCCTCCCACAGCCGGGTCCCTGTCCTGCCCAGGCCCCCCGAGGGAGGACGATGGTCGGGCAGTGGCGAGCGGGGTGGGGCTGGCGCCGAGCCTGCCCTTGGATGCCCCGGGGAAGGGCGCCGGGGGATGGGCTGCCCCTGGCCGGGTCTGAGGGACCGACCCAGCTCGGGGCTGTCGGGGGCAGAGAGAGAACCCCCCTCCGCCCTTTCCCTTCAGGTTCTTAGGGCTGGCCAAATCCTTCCCAAGACAGCTTGTCTGGAGAAAATCAGACCCAGCTGAAGAACATGTGTCCATGGGGGAAACCCGGGAAACTGAGTCTCCCCACACAATAGCAGAGATTCTCATCTTGCATCCTCTCCTGAGCTAATGACAAAGGTGGATGTCCCGGGTGGGCCTGTGGAATGGGAGAGGGGAGGAAGTCTATTGTCATGCAGAGGGACATGGAAAGACTTGTCTGAAGCTTATCCCCTGCACTGGGGTCAGGTCGGGAAGGGACGGCACAGAGGTGAGCAGGAACCAACCGGCCTCTCTGTGGTGGGGCTGGCCCCGGGGCAGGCGTGGGGGTGATGGCTGGAAGTGGGATGGCGCGTGAGTTGGCACCAGCCAGCGGTGGAGGCAGAGACTCAGAGGTAAGGGATCTCTCTCTCTGTCTCTGTCTCTCTCTCTCTCCCTCAGGGAGCTGAGCAGAGTAAGGTGGCGCCCCCTGCCCACCTCGCCTACCTCTCCATGGGCCCTTCTTTCTCTGGCCGCTCCGGGAGCCCTGCGGGCTTGGGTTCAACCCCCCACACACCGCACAGGCCAAGGGCGCATGCGCGACCGCCGGGGCGTAGGGCTGGCCTCGGGGGGGGGGGGTGTCCTCAGTGAAGGCCCCGCCCTCCCTCCAGGCTCTGACCCAGCTGCAGCTCTTCCATCGCCGCCCTTCTGGACTCGGCTTCAGCTGTCTCCCTCCCCTCCCCCACTCCCACTCAGCTTGCAGGCCGCTTCCCTGCCTTGAAAGCATGGCTCTGGCCCTGAGGGCCACAGACCTACTGGGCTTCAAGCTCAAGGCTCTGCCTGGGCCTGCTGCTTCGGCCAGGGGCTCATTTCTTCCTGGAAAGACAAAGCCATGGCCTCACCCCACGCCTGCACTTTGCCACGGCAGGCAGCCCAGATGTAGGAAAGGCTCTGTGGAGTCAGAAGTGCCGAGACAGGCAGATGGCACCAGAGGGTTTGGGGGCCAGGGCGCAACTGGGCTAGCCCCTCCTCCCGGGAGTCGGGGAGGCCCGGCCTTCCTAGTGCCCAGGCCACGGCTCCGGGGAGAAACCCGCCATGGAGGGCACGCGGGAGGCCCTCTGCCTGAGGTGGCAGGTGTCACGCCAGGGCCACTGCAAGCCTGGCTCGGCTTGCCTGCTTTCTCCAAAGGAGGCTGGCCGACCAGCCGAACCTGGCACCTGGGCCAGGCCCCTTCCAAGGGGACGAGTTGCAGAGGCTAGAGCCCTGGGGGCGGCTGCCAAGTCTCCTGGGGCGTGTGCTGGGCCCCCGTCAGAGGAGGAAGCAGCCTGGTAAACGGTGTGCCAGGCCTGAGATCTGGAGGCCTCCCACAGCCGGGTCCCTGTCCTGCCCAGGCCCCCCGAGGGAGGACGATGGTCGGGCAGTGGCGAGCGGGGTGGGGCTGGCGCCGAGCCTGCCCTTGGATGCCCCGGGGAAGGGCGCCGGGGGATGGGCTGCCCCTGGCCAGGTCTGAGGGACCGACCCAGCTCGGGGCTGTCGGGGGCAGAGAGAGAACCCCCCTCCGCCCTTTCCCTTCAGGTTCTTAGGGCTGGCCAAATCCTTCCCAAGACAGCTTGTCTGGAGAAAATCAGACCCAGCTGAAGAACATGTGTCCATGGGGGAAACCCGGGAAACTGAGTCTCCCCACACAATAGCAGAGATTCTCATCTTGCATCCTCTCCTGAGCTAATGACAAAGGTGGATGTCCCGGGTGGGTGGGCCTGTGGAATGGGAGAGGGGAGGAAGTCTATTGTCATGCAGAGGGACATGGAAAGACTTGTCTGAAGCTTATCCCCTGCACTGGGGTCAGGTCGGGAAGGGACGGCACAGAGGTGAGCAGGAACCAACCGGCCTCTCTGTGGTGGGGCTGGCCCCGGGGCAGGCGTGGGGGTGATGGCTGGAAGTGGGATGGCGCGTGAGTTGGCACCAGCCAGCGGTGGAGGCAGAGACTCAGAGGTCAGGGATCTCTCTCTCTGTCTCTGTCTCTCTCTCTCTCCCTCAGGGAGCTGAGGAGAGTAAGGTGGCGCCCCCTGCCCACCTCGCCTACCTCTCCATGGGCCCTTCTTTCTCTGGCCGCTCCGGGAGCCCTGCGGGCTTGGGTTCAAGCCCCCACACACCGCACAGGCCAAGGGCGCATGCGCGACCGCCGGGGCCTAGGGCTGGCCTCGGGGGGCGGGGGGGGGTCCTCAGTGAAGGCCCCGCCCTCCCTCCAGGCTCTGACCCAGCTGCAGCTCTTCCATCGCCGCCCTTCTGGCCTCGGCTTCAGCTGTCTCCCTCCCCTCCCCCACTCCCACTCAGCTTGCAGGCCGCTTCCCTGCCTTGAAAGCATGGCTCTGGCCCTGAGGGCCACAGACCTACTGGGCTTCAAGCTCAAGGCTCTGCCTGGGCCTGCTGCTTCGGCCAGGGGCTCATTTCTTCCTGGAAAGACAAAGCCATGGCCTCACCCCACGCCTGCACTTTGCCAAGGCAGGCAGCCCAGATGTAGGAAAGGCTCTGTGGAGTCAGAAGTGCCGAGACAGGCAGATGGCACCAGAGGGTTTGGGGGCCAGGGCGCAACTGGGCTAGCCCCTCCTCCCGGGAGTCGGGGAGGCCCGGCCTTCCTAGTGCCCAGGCCACGGCTCCGGGGAGAAACCCGCCATGGAGGGCACGCGGGAGGCCCTCTGCCTGAGGTGGCAGGTGTCACGCCAGGGCCACTGCAAGCCTGGCTCGGCTTGCCTGCTTTCTCCAAAGGAGGCTGGCCGACCAGCCGAACCTGGCACCTGAGCCAGGCCCCTTCCAAGGGGACGAGTTCCAGAGGCTAGAGCCCTGGGGGCGGCTGCCAAGTCTCCTGGGGCGTGTGCTGGGCCCCCGTCAGAGGAGGAAGCAGCCTGGTAAACGGTGTGCCAGGCCTGAGATCTGGAGGCCTCCCACAGCCGGGTCCCTGTCCTGCCCAGGCCCCCCGAGGGAGGACGATGGTCGGGCAGTGGCGAGCGGGGTGGGGCTGGCGCCGAGCCTGCCCTTGGATGCCCCGGGGAAGGGCGCCGGGGGATGGGCTGAACCTGGCCAGGTCTGAGGGACCGACCCAGCTCGGGGCTGTCGGGGGCAGAGAGAGAACCCCCCTCCGCCCTTTCCCTTCAGGTTCTTAGGGCTGGCCAAATCCTTCCCAAGACAGCTTGTCTGGAGAAAATCAGACCCAGCTGAAGAACATGTGTCCATGGGGGAAACCCGGGCAACTGAGTCTCCCCACACAATAGCAGAGATTCTCATCTTGCATCCTCTCCTGAGCTAATGACAAAGGTGGATGTCCCGGGTGGGTGGGCCTGTGGAATGGGAGAGGGGAGGAAGTCTATTGTCATGCAGAGGGACATGGAAAGACTTGTCTGAAGCTTATCCCCTGCACTGGGGTCAGGTCGGGAAGGGACGGCACAGAGGTGAGCAGGAACCAACCGGCCTCTCTGTGGTGGGGCTGGCCCCGGGGCAGGCGTGGGGGTGATGGCTGGAAGTGGGATGGCGCGTGAGTTGGCACCAGCCAGCGGTGGAGGCAGAGACTCAGAGGTCAGGGATCTCTCTCTCTGTCTCTGTCTCTCTCTCTCTCCCTCAGGGAGCTGAGGAGAGTAAGGTGGCGCCCCCTGCCCACCTCGCCTACCTCTCCATGGGCCCTTCTTTCTCTGGCCGCTCCGGGAGCCCTGCGGGCTTGGGTTCAAGCCCCCACACACCGCACAGGCCAAGGGCGCATGCGCGACCGCCGGGGCCTAGGGCTGGCCTCGGGGGGCGGGGGGGTCCTCAGTGAAGGCCCCGCCCTCTCTCCAGGCTCTGACCCAGCTGCAGCTCTTCCATCGCCGCCCTTCTGGCCTCGGCTTCAGCTGTCTCCCTCCCCTCCCCCACTCCCACTCAGCTTGCAGGCCGCTTCCCTGCCTTGAAAGCATGGCTCTGGCCCTGAGGGCCACAGACCTACTGGGCTTCAAGCTCAAGGCTCTGCCTGGGCCTGCTGCTTCGGCCAGGGGCTCATTTCTTCCTGGAAAGACAAAGCCATGGCCTCACCCCACGCCTGCACTTTGCCACGGCAGGCAGCCCAGATGTAGGAAAGGCTCTGTGGAGTCAGAAGTGCCGAGACAGGCAGATGGCACCAGAGGGTTTGGGGGCCAGGGCGCAACTGGGCTAGCCCCTCCTCCCGGGAGTCGGGGAGGCCCGGCCTTCCTAGTGCCCAGGCCACGGCTCCGGGGAGAACCCCGCCATGGAGGGCACGCGGGAGGCCCTCTGCCTGAGGTGGCAGGTGTCACGCCAGGGCCACTGCAAGCCTGGCTCGGCTTGCCTGCTTTCTCCAAAGGAGGCTGGCCGACCAGCCGAACCTGGCACCTGGGCCAGGCCCCTTCCAAGGGGACGAGTTCCAGAGGCTAGAGCCCTGGGGGCGGCTGCCATGTCTCCTGGGGCGTGTGCTGGGCCCCCGTCAGAGGAGGAAGCAGCCTGGTAAACGGTGTGCCAGGCCTGAGATCTGGAGGCCTCCCACAGCCGGGTCCCTGTCCTGCCCAGGCCCCCCGAGGGAGGACGATGGTCGGGCAGTGGCGAGCGGGGTGGGGCTGGCGCCGAGCCTGCCCTTGGATGCCCCGGGGAAGGGCGCCGGGGGATGGGCTGCCCCTGGCCAGGTCTGAGGGACCGACCCAGCTCGGGGCTGTCGGGGGCAGAGAGAGAACCCCCCTCCGCCCTTTCCCTTCAGGTTCTTAGGGCTGGCCAAATCCTTCCCAAGACAGCTTGTCTGGAGAAAATCAGACCCAGCTGAAGAACATGTGTCCATGGGGGAAACCCGGGCAACTGAGTCTCCCCACACAATAGCAGAGATTCTCATCTTGCATCCTCTCCTGAGCTAATGACAAAGGTGGATGTCCCGGGTGGGTGGGCCTGTGGAATGGGAGAGGGGAGGAAGTCTATTGTCATGCAGAGGGACATGGAAAGACTTGTCTGAAGCTTATCCCCTGCACTGGGGTCAGGTCGGGAAGGGACGGCACAGAGGTGAGCAGGAACCAACCGGCCTCTCTGTGGTGGGGCTGGCCCCGGGGCAGGCGTGGGGGTGATGGCTGGAAGTGGGATGGCGCGTGAGTTGGCACCAGCCAGCGGTGGAGGCAGAGACTCAGAGGTCAGGGATCTCTCTCTCTGTCTCTGTCTCTCTCTCTCTCCCTCAGGGAGCTGAGGAGAGTAAGGTGGCGCCCCCTGCCCACCTCGCCTACCTCTCCATGGGCCCTTCTTTCTCTGGCCGCTCCGGGAGCCCTGCGGGCTTGGGTTCAAGCCCCCACACACCGCACAGGCCAAGGGCGCATGCGCGACCGCCGGGGCCTAGGGCTGGCCTCGGGGGGCGGGGGGGTCCTCAGTGAAGGCCCCGCCCTCTCTCCAGGCTCTGACCCAGCTGCAGCTCTTCCATCGCCGCCCTTCTGGCCTCGGCTTCAGCTGTCTCCCTCCCCTCCCCCACTCCCACTCAGCTTGCAGGCCGCTTCCCTGCCTTGAAAGCATGGCTCTGGCCCTGAGGGCCACAGACCTACTGGGCTTCAAGCTCAAGGCTCTGCCTGGGCCTGCTGCTTCGGCCAGGGGCTCATTTCTTCCTGGAAAGACAAAGCCATGGCCTCACCCCACGCCTGCACTTTGCCACGGCAGGCAGCCCAGATGTAGGAAAGGCTCTGTGGAGTCAGAAGTGCCGAGACAGGCAGATGGCACCAGAGGGTTTGGGGGCCAGGGCGCAACTGGGCTAGCCCCTCCTCCCGGGAGTCGGGGAGGCCCGGCCTTCCTAGTGCCCAGGCCACGGCTCCGGGGAGAAACCCGCCATGGAGGGCACGCGGGAGGCCCTCTGCCTGAGGTGGCAGGTGTCACGCCAGGGCCACTGCAAGCCTGGCTCGGCTTGCCTGCTTTCTCCAAAGGAGGCTGGCCGACCAGCCGAACCTGGCACCTGGGCCAGGCCCCTTCCAAGGGGACGAGTTCCAGAGGCTAGAGCCCTGGGGGCGGCTGCCAAGTCTCCTGGGGCGTGTGCTGGGCCCCCGTCAGAGGAGGAAGCAGCCTGGTAAACGGTGTGCCAGGCCTGAGATCTGGAGGCCTCCCACAGCCGGGTCCCTGTCCTGCCCAGGCCCCCCGAGGGAGGACGATGGTCGGGCAGTGGCGAGCGGGGTGGGGCTGGCGCCGAGCCTGCCCTTGGATGCCCCGGGGAAGGGCGCCGGGGGATGGGCTGAACCTGGCCAGGTCTGAGGGACCGACCCAGCTCGGGGCTGTCGGGGGCAGAGAGAGAACCCCCCTCCGCCCTTTCCCTTCAGGTTCTTAGGGCTGGCCAAATCCTTCCCAAGACAGCTTGTCTGGAGAAAATCAGACCCAGCTGAAGAACATGTGTCCATGGGGGAAACCCGGGCAACTGAGTCTCCCCACACAATAGCAGAGATTCTCATCTTGCATCCTCTCCTGAGCTAATGACAAAGGTGGATGTCCCGGGTGGGTGGGCCTGTGGAATGGGAGAGGGGAGGAAGTCTATTGTCATGCAGAGGGACATGGAAAGACTTGTCTGAAGCTTATCCCCTGCACTGGGGTCAGGTCGGGAAGGGACGGCACAGAGGTGAGCAGGAACCAACCGGCCTCTCTGTGGTGGGGCTGGCCCCGGGGCAGGCGTGGGGGTGATGGCTGGAAGTGGGATGGCGCGTGAGTTGGCACCAGCCAGCGGTGGAGGCAGAGACTCAGAGGTCAGGGATCTCTCTCTCTGTCTCTGTCTCTCTCTCTCTCCCTCAGGGAGCTGAGGAGAGTAAGGTGGCGCCCCCTGCCCACCTCGCCTACCTCTCCATGGGCCCTTCTTTCTCTGGCCGCTCCGGGAGCCCTGCGGGCTTGGGTTCAAGCCCCCACACACCGCACAGGCCAAGGGCGCATGCGCGACCGCCGGGGCCTAGGGCTGGCCTCGGGGGGTGGGGGGGTCCTCAGTGAAGGCCCCGCCCTCCCTCCAGGCTCTGACCCAGCTGCAGCTCTTCCATCGCCGCCCTTCTGGCCTCGGCTTCAGCTGTCTCCCTCCCCTCCCCCACTCCCACTCAGCTTGCAGGCCGCTTCCCTGCCTTGAAAGCATGGCTCTGGCCCTGAGGGCCACAGACCTACTGGGCTTCAAGCTCAAGGCTCTGCCTGGGCCTGCTGCTTCGGCCAGGGGCTCATTTCTTCCTGGAAAGACAAAGCCATGGCCTCACCCCACGCCTGCACTTTGCCAAGGCAGGCAGCCCAGATGTAGGAAAGGCTCTGTGGAGTCAGAAGTGCCGAGACAGGCAGATGGCACCAGAGGGTTTGGGGGCCAGGGCGCAACTGGGCTAGCCCCTCCTCCCGGGAGTCGGGGAGGCCCGGCCTTCCTAGTGCCCAGGCCACGGCTCCGGGGAGAAACCCGCCATGGAGGGCACGCGGGAGGCCCTCTGCCTGAGGTGGCAGGTGTCACGCCAGGGCCACTGCAAGCCTGGCTCGGCTTGCCTGCTTTCTCCAAAGGAGGCTGGCCGACCAGCCGAACCTGGCACCTGGGCCAGGCCCCTTCCAAGGGGACGAGTTGCAGAGGCTAGAGCCCTGGGGGCGGCTGCCAAGTCTCCTGGGGCGTGTGCTGGGCCCCCGTCAGAGGAGGAAGCAGCCTGGTAAACGGTGTGCCAGGCCTGAGATCTGGAGGCCTCCCACAGCCGGGTCCCTGTCCTGCCCAGGCCCCCCGAGGGAGGACGATGGTCGGGCAGTGGCGAGCGGGGTGGGGCTGGCGCCGAGCCTGCCCTTGGATGCCCCGGGGAAGGGCGCCGGGGGATGGGCTGCCCCTGGCCAGGTCTGAGGGACCGACCCAGCTCGGGGCTGTCGGGGGCAGAGAGAGAACCCCCCTCCGCCCTTTCCCTTCAGGTTCTTAGGGCTGGCCAAATCCTTCCCAAGACAGCTTGTCTGGAGAAAATCAGACCCAGCTGAAGAACATGTGTCCATGGGGGAAACCCGGGCAACTGAGTCTCCCCACACAATAGCAGAGATTCTCATCTTGCATCCTCTCCTGAGCTAATGACAAAGGTGGATGTCCCGGGTGGGTGGGCCTGTGGAATGGGAGAGGGGAGGAAGTCTATTGTCATGCAGAGGGACATGGAAAGACTTGTCTGAAGCTTATCCCCTGCACTGGGGTCAGGTCGGGAAGGGACGGCACAGAGGTGAGCAGGAACCAACCGGCCTCTCTGTGGTGGGGCTGGCCCCGGGGCAGGCGTGGGGGTGATGGCTGGAAGTGGGATGGCGCGTGAGTTGGCACCAGCCAGCGGTGGAGGCAGAGACTCAGAGGTCAGGGATCTCTCTCTCTGTCTCTGTCTCTCTCTCTCTCCCTCAGGGAGCTGAGGAGAGTAAGGTGGCGCCCCCTGCCCACCTCGCCTACCTCTCCATGGGCCCTTCTTTCTCTGGCCGCTCCGGGAGCCCTGCGGGCTTGGGTTCAAGCCCCCACACACCGCACAGGCCAAGGGCGCATGCGCGACCGCCGGGGCCTAGGGCTGGCCTCGGGGGGCGGGGGGGTCCTCAGTGAAGGCCCCGCCCTCTCTCCAGGCTCTGACCCAGCTGCAGCTCTTCCATCGCCGCCCTTCTGGCCTCGGCTTCAGCTGTCTCCCTCCCCTCCCCCACTCCCACTCAGCTTGCAGGCCGCTTCCCTGCCTTGAAAGCATGGCTCTGGCCCTGAGGGCCACAGACCTACTGGGCTTCAAGCTCAAGGCTCTGCCTGGGCCTGCTGCTTCGGCCAGGGGCTCATTTCTTCCTGGAAAGACAAAGCCATGGCCTCACCCCACGCCTGCACTTTGCCACGGCAGGCAGCCCAGATGTAGGAAAGGCTCTGTGGAGTCAGAAGTGCCGAGACAGGCAGATGGCACCAGAGGGTTTGGGGGCCAGGGCGCAACTGGGCTAGCCCCTCCTCCCGGGAGTCGGGGAGGCCCGGCCTTCCTAGTGCCCAGGCCACGGCTCCGGGGAGAACCCCGCCATGGAGGGCACGCGGGAGGCCCTCTGCCTGAGGTGGCAGGTGTCACGCCAGGGCCACTGCAAGCCTGGCTCGGCTTGCCTGCTTTCTCCAAAGGAGGCTGGCCGACCAGCCGAACCTGGCACCTGGGCCAGGCCCCTTCCAAGGGGACGAGTTCCAGAGGCTAGAGCCCTGGGGGCGGCTGCCATGTCTCCTGGGGCGTGTGCTGGGCCCCCGTCAGAGGAGGAAGCAGCCTGGTAAACGGTGTGCCAGGCCTGAGATCTGGAGGCCTCCCACAGCCGGGTCCCTGTCCTGCCCAGGCCCCCCGAGGGAGGACGATGGTCGGGCAGTGGCGAGCGGGGTGGGGCTGGCGCCGAGCCTGCCCTTGGATGCCCCGGGGAAGGGCGCCGGGGGATGGGCTGCCCCTGGCCAGGTCTGAGGGACCGACCCAGCTCGGGGCTGTCGGGGGCAGAGAGAGAACCCCCCTCCGCCCTTTCCCTTCAGGTTCTTAGGGCTGGCCAAATCCTTCCCAAGACAGCTTGTCTGGAGAAAATCAGACCCAGCTGAAGAACATGTGTCCATGGGGGAAACCCGGGCAACTGAGTCTCCCCACACAATAGCAGAGATTCTCATCTTGCATCCTCTCCTGAGCTAATGACAAAGGTGGATGTCCCGGGTGGGTGGGCCTGTGGAATGGGAGAGGGGAGGAAGTCTATTGTCATGCAGAGGGACATGGAAAGACTTGTCTGAAGCTTATCCCCTGCACTGGGGTCAGGTCGGGAAGGGACGGCACAGAGGTGAGCAGGAACCAACCGGCCTCTCTGTGGTGGGGCTGGCCCCGGGGCAGGCGTGGGGGTGATGGCTGGAAGTGGGATGGCGCGTGAGTTGGCACCAGCCAGCGGTGGAGGCAGAGACTCAGAGGTCAGGGATCTCTCTCTCTGTCTCTGTCTCTCTCTCTCTCCCTCAGGGAGCTGAGGAGAGTAAGGTGGCGCCCCCTGCCCACCTCGCCTACCTCTCCATGGGCCCTTCTTTCTCTGGCCGCTCCGGGAGCCCTGCGGGCTTGGGTTCAAGCCCCCACACACCGCACAGGCCAAGGGCGCATGCGCGACCGCCGGGGCCTAGGGCTGGCCTCGGGGGGCGGGGGGGTCCTCAGTGAAGGCCCCGCCCTCTCTCCAGGCTCTGACCCAGCTGCAGCTCTTCCATCGCCGCCCTTCTGGCCTCGGCTTCAGCTGTCTCCCTCCCCTCCCCCACTCCCACTCAGCTTGCAGGCCGCTTCCCTGCCTTGAAAGCATGGCTCTGGCCCTGAGGGCCACAGACCTACTGGGCTTCAAGCTCAAGGCTCTGCCTGGGCCTGCTGCTTCGGCCAGGGGCTCATTTCTTCCTGGAAAGACAAAGCCATGGCCTCACCCCACGCCTGCACTTTGCCACGGCAGGCAGCCCAGATGTAGGAAAGGCTCTGTGGAGTCAGAAGTGCCGAGACAGGCAGATGGCACCAGAGGGTTTGGGGGCCAGGGCGCAACTGGGCTAGCCCCTCCTCCCGGGAGTCGGGGAGGCCCGGCCTTCCTAGTGCCCAGGCCACGGCTCCGGGGAGAAACCCGCCATGGAGGGCACGCGGGAGGCCCTCTGCCTGAGGTGGCAGGTGTCACGCCAGGGCCACTGCAAGCCTGGCTCGGCTTGCCTGCTTTCTCCAAAGGAGGCTGGCCGACCAGCCGAACCTGGCACCTGGGCCAGGCCCCTTCCAAGGGGACGAGTTCCAGAGGCTAGAGCCCTGGGGGCGGCTGCCAAGTCTCCTGGGGCGTGTGCTGGGCCCCCGTCAGAGGAGGAAGCAGCCTGGTAAACGGTGTGCCAGGCCTGAGATCTGGAGGCCTCCCACAGCCGGGTCCCTGTCCTGCCCAGGCCCCCCGAGGGAGGACGATGGTCGGGCAGTGGCGAGCGGGGTGGGGCTGGCGCCGAGCCTGCCCTTGGATGCCCCGGGGAAGGGCGCCGGGGGATGGGCTGAACCTGGCCAGGTCTGAGGGACCGACCCAGCTCGGGGCTGTCGGGGGCAGAGAGAGAACCCCCCTCCGCCCTTTCCCTTCAGGTTCTTAGGGCTGGCCAAATCCTTCCCAAGACAGCTTGTCTGGAGAAAATCAGACCCAGCTGAAGAACATGTGTCCATGGGGGAAACCCGGGCAACTGAGTCTCCCCACACAATAGCAGAGATTCTCATCTTGCATCCTCTCCTGAGCTAATGACAAAGGTGGATGTCCCGGGTGGGTGGGCCTGTGGAATGGGAGAGGGGAGGAAGTCTATTGTCATGCAGAGGGACATGGAAAGACTTGTCTGAAGCTTATCCCCTGCACTGGGGTCAGGTCGGGAAGGGACGGCACAGAGGTGAGCAGGAACCAACCGGCCTCTCTGTGGTGGGGCTGGCCCCGGGGCAGGCGTGGGGGTGATGGCTGGAAGTGGGATGGCGCGTGAGTTGGCACCAGCCAGCGGTGGAGGCAGAGACTCAGAGGTCAGGGATCTCTCTCTCTGTCTCTGTCTCTCTCTCTCTCCCTCAGGGAGCTGAGGAGAGTAAGGTGGCGCCCCCTGCCCACCTCGCCTACCTCTCCATGGGCCCTTCTTTCTCTGGCCGCTCCGGGAGCCCTGCGGGCTTGGGTTCAAGCCCCCACACACCGCACAGGCCAAGGGCGCATGCGCGACCGCCGGGGCCTAGGGCTGGCCTCGGGGGGTGGGGGGGTCCTCAGTGAAGGCCCCGCCCTCCCTCCAGGCTCTGACCCAGCTGCAGCTCTTCCATCGCCGCCCTTCTGGCCTCGGCTTCAGCTGTCTCCCTCCCCTCCCCCACTCCCACTCAGCTTGCAGGCCGCTTCCCTGCCTTGAAAGCATGGCTCTGGCCCTGAGGGCCACAGACCTACTGGGCTTCAAGCTCAAGGCTCTGCCTGGGCCTGCTGCTTCGGCCAGGGGCTCATTTCTTCCTGGAAAGACAAAGCCATGGCCTCACCCCACGCCTGCACTTTGCCAAGGCAGGCAGCCCAGATGTAGGAAAGGCTCTGTGGAGTCAGAAGTGCCGAGACAGGCAGATGGCACCAGAGGGTTTGGGGGCCAGGGCGCAACTGGGCTAGCCCCTCCTCCCGGGAGTCGGGGAGGCCCGGCCTTCCTAGTGCCCAGGCCACGGCTCCGGGGAGAAACCCGCCATGGAGGGCACGCGGGAGGCCCTCTGCCTGAGGTGGCAGGTGTCACGCCAGGGCCACTGCAAGCCTGGCTCGGCTTGCCTGCTTTCTCCAAAGGAGGCTGGCCGACCAGCCGAACCTGGCACCTGGGCCAGGCCCCTTCCAAGGGGACGAGTTGCAGAGGCTAGAGCCCTGGGGGCGGCTGCCAAGTCTCCTGGGGCGTGTGCTGGGCCCCCGTCAGAGGAGGAAGCAGCCTGGTAAACGGTGTGCCAGGCCTGAGATCTGGAGGCCTCCCACAGCCGGGTCCCTGTCCTGCCCAGGCCCCCCGAGGGAGGACGATGGTCGGGCAGTGGCGAGCGGGGTGGGGCTGGCGCCGAGCCTGCCCTTGGATGCCCCGGGGAAGGGCGCCGGGGGATGGGCTGCCCCTGGCCAGGTCTGAGGGACCGACCCAGCTCGGGGCTGTCGGGGGCAGAGAGAGAACCCCCCTCCGCCCTTTCCCTTCAGGTTCTTAGGGCTGGCCAAATCCTTCCCAAGACAGCTTGTCTGGAGAAAATCAGACCCAGCTGAAGAACATGTGTCCATGGGGGAAACCCGGGCAACTGAGTCTCCCCACACAATAGCAGAGATTCTCATCTTGCATCCTCTCCTGAGCTAATGACAAAGGTGGATGTCCCGGGTGGGTGGGCCTGTGGAATGGGAGAGGGGAGGAAGTCTATTGTCATGCAGAGGGACATGGAAAGACTTGTCTGAAGCTTATCCCCTGCACTGGGGTCAGGTCGGGAAGGGAAGGCACAGAGGTGAGCAGGAACCAACCGGCCTCTCTGTGGTGGGGCTGGCCCCGGGGCAGGCGTGGGGGTGATGGCTGGAAGTGGGATGGCGCGTGAGTTGGCACCAGCCAGCGGTGGAGGCAGAGACTCAGAGGTCAGGGATCTCTCTCTCTGTCTCTGTCTCTCTCTCTCTCCCTCAGGGAGCTGAGGAGAGTAAGGTGGCGCCCCCTGCCCACCTCGCCTACCTCTCCATGGGCCCTTCTTTCTCTGGCCGCTCCGGGAGCCCTGCGGGCTTGGGTTCAAGCCCCCACACACCGCACAGGCCAAGGGCGCATGCGCGACCGCCGGGGCCTAGGGCTGGCCTCGGGGGGCGGGGGGGTCCTCAGTGAAGGCCCCGCCCTCCCTCCAGGCTCTGACCCAGCTGCAGCTCTTCCATCGCCGCCCTTCTGGCCTCGGCTTCAGCTGTCTCCCTCCCCTCCCCCACTCCCACTCAGCTTGCAGGCCGCTTCCCTGCCTTGAAAGCATGGCTCTGGCCCTGAGGGCCACAGACCTACTGGGCTTCAAGCTCAAGGCTCTGCCTGGGCCTGCTGCTTCGGCCAGGGGCTCATTTCTTCCTGGAAAGACAAAGCCATGGCCTCACCCCACGCCTGCACTTTGCCAAGGCAGGCAGCCCAGATGTAGGAAAGGCTCTGTGGAGTCAGAAGTGCCGAGACAGGCAGATGGCACCAGAGGGTTTGGGGGCCAGGGCGCAACTGGGCTAGCCCCTCCTCCCGGGAGTCGGGGAGGCCCGGCCTTCCTAGTGCCCAGGCCACGGCTCCGGGGAGAAACCCGCCATGGAGGGCACGCGGGAGGCCCTCTGCCTGAGGTGGCAGGTGTCACGCCAGGGCCACTGCAAGCCTGGCTCGGCTTGCCTGCTTTCTCCAAAGGAGGCTGGCCGACCAGCCGAACCTGGCACCTGGGCCAGGCCCCTTCCAAGGGGACGAGTTCCAGAGGCTAGAGCCCTGGGGGCGGCTGCCAAGTCTCCTGGGGCGTGTGCTGGGCCCCCGTCAGAGGAGGAAGCAGCCTGGTAAACGGTGTGCCAGGCCTGAGATCTGGAGGCCTCCCACAGCCGGGTCCCTGTCCTGCCCAGGCCCCCCGAGGGAGGACGATGGTCGGGAAGTGGCGAGCGGGGTGGGGCTGGCGCCGAGCCTGCACTTGGATGCCCCGGGGAAGGGCGCCGGGGGATGGGCTGAACCTGGCCAGGTCTGAGGGACCGACCCAGCTCGGGGCTGTCGGGGGCAGAGAGAGAACCCCCCTCCGCCCTTTCCCTTCAGGTTCTTAGGGCTGGCCAAATCCTTCCCAAGACAGCTTGTCTGGAGAAAATCAGACCCAGCTGAAGAACATGTGTCCATGGGGGAAACCCGGGCAACTGAGTCTCCCCACACAATAGCAGAGATTCTCATCTTGCATCCTCTCCTGAGCTAATGACAAAGGTGGATGTCCCGGGTGGGTGGGCCTGTGGAATGGGAGAGGGGAGGAAGTCTATTGTCATGCAGAGGGACATGGAAAGACTTGTCTGAAGCTTATCCCCTGCACTGGGGTCAGGTCGGGAAGGGACGGCACAGAGGTGAGCAGGAACCAACCGGCCTCTCTGTGGTGGGGCTGGCCCCGGGGCAGGCGTGGGGGTGATGGCTGGAAGTGGGATGGCGCGTGAGTTGGCACCAGCCAGCGGTGGAGGCAGAGACTCAGAGGTCAGGGATCTCTCTCTCTGTCTCTGTCTCTCTCTCTCTCCCTCAGGGAGCTGAGGAGAGTAAGGTGGCGCCCCCTGCCCACCTCGCCTACCTCTCCATGGGCCCTTCTTTCTCTGGCCGCTCCGGGAGCCCTGCGGGCTTGGGTTCAAGCCCCCACACACCGCACAGGCCAAGGGCGCATGCGCGACCGCCGGGGCCTAGGGCTGGCCTCGGGGGGCGGGGGGGTCCTCAGTGAAGGCCCCGCCCTCCCTCCAGGCTCTGACCCAGCTGCAGCTCTTCCATCGCCGCCCTTCTGGCCTCGGCTTCAGCTGTCTCCCTCCCCTCCCCCACTCCCACTCAGCTTGCAGGCCGCTTCCCTGCCTTGAAAGCATGGCTCTGGCCCTGAGGGCCACAGACCTACTGGGCTTCAAGCTCAAGGCTCTGCCTGGGCCTGCTGCTTCGGCCAGGGGCTCATTTCTTCCTGGAAAGACAAAGCCATGGCCTCACCCCACGCCTGCACTTTGCCACGGCAGGCAGCCCAGATGTAGGAAAGGCTCTGTGGAGTCAGAAGTGCCGAGACAGGCAGATGGCACCAGAGGGTTTGGGGGCCAGGGTGCAACTGCGCTAGCCCCTCCTCCCGGGAGTCGGGGAGGCCCGGCCTTCCTAGTGCCCAGGCCACGGCTCCGGGGAGAAACCCGCCATGGAGGGCACGCGGGAGGCCCTCTGCCTGAGGTGGCAGGTGTCACGCCAGGGCCACTGCAAGCCTGGCTCGGCTTGCCTGCTTTCTCCAAAGGAGGCTGGCCGACCAGCCGAACCTGGCACCTGGGCCAGGCCCCTTCCAAGGGGACGAGTTCCAGAGGCTAGAGCCCTGGGGGCGGCTGCCAAGTCTCCTGGGGCGTGTGCTGGGCCCCCGTCAGAGGAGGAAGCAGCCTGGTAAACGGTGTGCCAGGCCTGAGATCTGGAGGCCTCCCACAGCCGGGTCCCTGTCCTGCCCAGGCCCCCCGAGGGAGGACGATGGTCGGGCAGTGGCGAGCGGGGTGGGGCTGGCGCCGAGCCTGCCCTTGGATGCCCCGGGGAAGGGCGCCGGGGGATGGGCTGAACCTGGCCAGGTCTGAGGGACCGACCCAGCTCGGGGCTGTCGGGGGCAGAGAGAGAACCCCCCTCCGCCCTTTCCCTTCAGGTTCTTAGGGCTGGCCAAATCCTTCCCAAGACAGCTTGTCTGGAGAAAATCAGACCCAGCTGAAGAACATGTGTCCATGGGGGAAACCCGGGCAACTGAGTCTCCCCACACAATAGCAGAGATTCTCATCTTGCATCCTCTCCTGAGCTAATGACAAAGGTGGATGTCCCGGGTGGGTGGGCCTGTGGAATGGGAGAGGGGAGGAAGTCTATTGTCATGCAGAGGGACATGGAAAGACTTGTCTGAAGCTTATCCCCTGCACTGGGGTCAGGTCGGGAAGGGACGGCACAGAGGTGAGCAGGAACCAACCGGCCTCTCTGTGGTGGGGCTGGCCCCGGGGCAGGCGTGGGGGTGATGGCTGGAAGTGGGATGGCGCGTGAGTTGGCACCAGCCAGCGGTGGAGGCAGAGACTCAGAGGTCAGGGATCTCTCTCTCTGTCTCTGTCTCTCTCTCTCTCCCTCAGGGAGCTGAGGAGAGTAAGGTGGCGCCCCCTGCCCACCTCGCCTACCTCTCCATGGGCCCTTCTTTCTCTGGCCGCTCCGGGAGCCCTGCGGGCTTGGGTTCAAGCCCCCACACACCGCACAGGCCAAGGGCGCATGCGCGACCGCCGGGGCCTAGGGCTGGCCTCGGGGGGCGGGGGGGTCCTCAGTGAAGGCCCCGCCCTCCCTCCAGGCTCTGACCCAGCTGCAGCTCTTCCATCGCCGCCCTTCTGGCCTCGGCTTCAGCTGTCTCCCTCCCCTCCCCCACTCCCACTCAGCTTGCAGGCCGCTTCCCTGCCTTGAAAGCATGGCTCTGGCCCTGAGGGCCACAGACCTACTGGGCTTCAAGCTCAAGGCTCTGCCTGGGCCTGCTGCTTCGGCCAGGGGCTCATTTCTTCCTGGAAAGACAAAGCCATGGCCTCACCCCACGCCTGCACTTTGCCACGGCAGGCAGCCCAGATGTAGGAAAGGCTCTGTGGAGTCAGAAGTGCCGAGACAGGCAGATGGCACCAGAGGGTTTGGGGGCCAGGGTGCAACTGCGCTAGCCCCTCCTCCCGGGAGTCGGGGAGGCCCGGCCTTCCTAGTGCCCAGGCCACGGCTCCGGGGAGAAACCCGCCATGGAGGGCACGCGGGAGGCCCTCTGCCTGAGGTGGCAGGTGTCACGCCAGGGCCACTGCAAGCCTGGCTCGGCTTGCCTGCTTTCTCCAAAGGAGGCTGGCCGACCAGCCGAACCTGGCACCTGGGCCAGGCCCCTTCCAAGGGGACGAGTTCCAGAGGCTAGAGCCCTGGGGGCGGCTGCCAAGTCTCCTGGGGCGTGTGCTGGGCCCCCGTCAGAGGAGGAAGCAGCCTGGTAAACGGTGTGCCAGGCCTGAGATCTGGAGGCCTCCCACAGCCGGGTCCCTGTCCTGCCCAGGCCCCCCGAGGGAGGACGATGGTCGGGCAGTGGCGAGCGGGGTGTGGCTGGCGCCGAGCCTGCCCTTGGATGCCCCGGGGAAGGGCGCCGGGGGATGGGCTGCCCCTGGCCAGGTCTGAGGGACCGACCCAGCTCGGGGCTGTCGGGGGCAGAGAGAGAACCCCCCTCCGCCCTTTCCCTTCAGGTTCTTAGGGCTGGCCAAATCCTTCCCAAGACAGCTTGTCTGGAGAAAATCAGACCCAGCTGAAGAACATGTGTCCATGGGGGAAACCCGGGCAACTGAGTCTCCCCACACAATAGCAGAGATTCTCATCTTGCATCCTCTCCTGAGCTAATGACAAAGGTGGATGTCCCGGGTGGGTGGGCCTGTGGAATGGGAGAGGGGAGGAAGTCTATTGTCATGCAGAGGGACATGGAAAGACTTGTCTGAAGCTTATCCCCTGCACTGGGGTCAGGTCGGGAAGGGACGTCACAGAGGTGAGCAGGAACCAACCGGCCTCTCTGTGGTGGGGCTGGCCCCGGGGCAGGCGTGGGGGTGATGGCTGGAAGTGGGATGGCGCGTGAGTTGGCACCAGCCAGCGGTGGAGGCAGAGACTCAGAGGTCAGGGATCTCTCTCTCTGTCTCTGTCTCTCTCTCTCTCCCTCAGGGAGCTGAGGAGAGTAAGGTGGCGCCCCCTGCCCACCTCGCCTACCTCTCCATGGGCCCTTCTTTCTCTGGCCGCTCCGGGAGCCCTGCGGGCTTGGGTTCAAGCCCCCACACACCGCACAGGCCAAGGGCGCATGCGCGACCGCCGGGGCCTAGGGCTGGCCTCGGGGGGCGGGGGGGTCCTCAGTGAAGGCCCCGCCCTCCCTCCAGGCTCTGACCCAGCTGCAGCTCTTCCATCGCCGCCCTTCTGGACTCGGCTTCAGCTGTCTCCCTCCCCTCCCCCACTCCCACTCAGCTTGCAGGCCGCTTCCCTGCCTTGAAAGCATGGCTCTGGCCCTGAGGGCCACAGACCTACTGGGCTTCAAGCTCAAGGCTCTGCCTGGGCCTGCTGCTTCGGCCAGGGGCTCATTTCTTCCTGGAAAGACAAAGCCATGGCCTCACCCCACGCCTGCACTTTGCCAAGGCAGGCAGCCCAGATGTAGGAAAGGCTCTGTGGAGTCAGAAGTGCCGAGACAGGCAGATGGCACCAGAGGGTTTGGGGGCCAGGGCGCAACTGGGCTAGCCCCTCCTCCCGGGAGTCGGGGAGGCCCGGCCTTCCTAGTGCCCAGGCCACGGCTCCGGGGAGAAACCCGCCATGGAGGGCACGCGGGAGGCCCTCTGCCTGAGGTGGCAGGTGTCACGCCAGGGCCACTGCAAGCCTGGCTCGGCTTGCCTGCTTTCTCCAAAGGAGGCTGGCCGACCAGCCGAACCTGGCACCTGGGCCAGGCCCCTTCCAAGGGGACGAGTTGCAGAGGCTAGAGCCCTGGGGGCGGCTGCCAAGTCTCCTGGGGCGTGTGCTGGGCCCCCGTCAGAGGAGGAAGCAGCCTGGTAAACGGTGTGCCAGGCCTGAGATCTGGAGGCCTCCCACAGCCGGGTCCCTGTCCTGCCCAGGCCCCCCGAGGGAGGACGATGGTCGGGCAGTGGCGAGCGGGGTGGGGCTGGCGCCGAGCCTGCCCTTGGATGCCCCGGGGAAGGGCGCCGGGGGATGGGCTGCCCCTGGCCAGGTCTGAGGGACCGACCCAGCTCGGGGCTGTCGGGGGCAGAGAGAGAACCCCCCTCCGCCCTTTCCCTTCAGGTTCTTAGGGCTGGCCAAATCCTTCCCAAGACAGCTTGTCTGGAGAAAATCAGACCCAGCTGAAGAACATGTGTCCATGGGGGAAACCCGGGCAACTGAGTCTCCCCACACAATAGCAGAGATTCTCATCTTGCATCCTCTCCTGAGCTAATGACAAAGGTGGATGTCCCGGGTGGGTGGGCCTGTGGAATGGGAGAGGGGAGGAAGTCTATTGTCATGCAGAGGGACATGGAAAGACTTGTCTGAAGCTTATCCCCTGCACTGGGGTCAGGTCGGGAAGGGACGGCACAGAGGTGAGCAGGAACCAACCGGCCTCTCTGTGGTGGGGCTGGCCCCGGGGCAGGCGTGGGGGTGATGGCTGGAAGTGGGATGGCGCGTGAGTTGGCACCAGCCAGCGGTGGAGGCAGAGACTCAGAGGTCAGGGATCTCTCTCTCTGTCTCTGTCTCTCTCTCTCTCCCTCAGGGAGCTGAGGAGAGTAAGGTGGCGCCCCCTGCCCACCTCGCCTACCTCTCCATGGGCCCTTCTTTCTCTGGCCGCTCCGGGAGCCCTGCGGGCTTGGGTTCAAGCCCCCACACACCGCACAGGCCAAGGGCGCATGCGCGACCGCCGGGGCCTAGGGCTGGCCTCGGGGGGCGGGGGGGTCCTCAGTGAAGGCCCCGCCCTCCCTCCAGGCTCTGACCCAGCTGCAGCTCTTCCATCGCCGCCCTTCTGGCCTCGGCTTCAGCTGTCTCCCTCCCCTCCCCCACTCCCACTCAGCTTGCAGGCCGCTTCCCTGCCTTGAAAGCATGGCTCTGGCCCTGAGGGCCACAGACCTACTGGGCTTCAAGCTCAAGGCTCTGCCTGGGCCTGCTGCTTCGGCCAGGGGCTCATTTCTTCCTGGAAAGACAAAGCCATGGCCTCACCCCACGCCTGCACTTTGCCACGGCAGGCAGCCCAGATGTAGGAAAGGCTCTGTGGAGTCAGAAGTGCCGAGACAGGCAGATGGCACCAGAGGGTTTGGGGGCCAGGGTGCAACTGCGCTAGCCCCTCCTCCCGGGAGTCGGGGAGGCCCGGCCTTCCTAGTGCCCAGGCCACGGCTCCGGGGAGAAACCCGCCATGGAGGGCACGCGGGAGGCCCTCTGCCTGAGGTGGCAGGTGTCACGCCAGGGCCACTGCAAGCCTGGCTCGGCTTGCCTGCTTTCTCCAAAGGAGGCTGGCCGACCAGCCGAACCTGGCACCTGGGCCAGGCCCCTTCCAAGGGGACGAGTTCCAGAGGCTAGAGCCCTGGGGGCGGCTGCCAAGTCTCCTGGGGCGTGTGCTGGGCCCCCGTCAGAGGAGGAAGCAGCCTGGTAAACGGTGTGCCAGGCCTGAGATCTGGAGGCCTCCCACAGCCGGGTCCCTGTCCTGCCCAGGCCCCCCGAGGGAGGACGATGGTCGGGCAGTGGCGAGCGGGGTGTGGCTGGCGCCGAGCCTGCCCTTGGATGCCCCGGGGAAGGGCGCCGGGGGATGGGCTGCCCCTGGCCAGGTCTGAGGGACCGACCCAGCTCGGGGCTGTCGGGGGCAGAGAGAGAACCCCCCTCCGCCCTTTCCCTTCAGGTTCTTAGGGCTGGCCAAATCCTTCCCAAGACAGCTTGTCTGGAGAAAATCAGACCCAGCTGAAGAACATGTGTCCATGGGGGAAACCCGGGCAACTGAGTCTCCCCACACAATAGCAGAGATTCTCATCTTGCATCCTCTCCTGAGCTAATGACAAAGGTGGATGTCCCGGGTGGGTGGGCCTGTGGAATGGGAGAGGGGAGGAAGTCTATTGTCATGCAGAGGGACATGGAAAGACTTGTCTGAAGCTTATCCCCTGCACTGGGGTCAGGTCGGGAAGGGACGTCACAGAGGTGAGCAGGAACCAACCGGCCTCTCTGTGGTGGGGCTGGCCCCGGGGCAGGCGTGGGGGTGATGGCTGGAAGTGGGATGGCGCGTGAGTTGGCACCAGCCAGCGGTGGAGGCAGAGACTCAGAGGTCAGGGATCTCTCTCTCTGTCTCTGTCTCTCTCTCTCTCCCTCAGGGAGCTGAGGAGAGTAAGGTGGCGCCCCCTGCCCACCTCGCCTACCTCTCCATGGGCCCTTCTTTCTCTGGCCGCTCCGGGAGCCCTGCGGGCTTGGGTTCAAGCCCCCACACACCGCACAGGCCAAGGGCGCATGCGCGACCGCCGGGGCCTAGGGCTGGCCTCGGGGGGCGGGGGGGTCCTCAGTGAAGGCCCCGCCCTCCCTCCAGGCTCTGACCCAGCTGCAGCTCTTCCATCGCCGCCCTTCTGGACTCGGCTTCAGCTGTCTCCCTCCCCTCCCCCACTCCCACTCAGCTTGCAGGCCGCTTCCCTGCCTTGAAAGCATGGCTCTGGCCCTGAGGGCCACAGACCTACTGGGCTTCAAGCTCAAGGCTCTGCCTGGGCCTGCTGCTTCGGCCAGGGGCTCATTTCTTCCTGGAAAGACAAAGCCATGGCCTCACCCCACGCCTGCACTTTGCCAAGGCAGGCAGCCCAGATGTAGGAAAGGCTCTGTGGAGTCAGAAGTGCCGAGACAGGCAGATGGCACCAGAGGGTTTGGGGGCCAGGGCGCAACTGGGCTAGCCCCTCCTCCCGGGAGTCGGGGAGGCCCGGCCTTCCTAGTGCCCAGGCCACGGCTCCGGGGAGAAACCCGCCATGGAGGGCACGCGGGAGGCCCTCTGCCTGAGGTGGCAGGTGTCACGCCAGGGCCACTGCAAGCCTGGCTCGGCTTGCCTGCTTTCTCCAAAGGAGGCTGGCCGACCAGCCGAACCTGGCACCTGGGCCAGGCCCCTTCCAAGGGGACGAGTTCCAGAGGCTAGAGCCCTGGGGGCGGCTGCCAAGTCTCCTGGGGCGTGTGCTGGGCCCCCGTCAGAGGAGGAAGCAGCCTGGTAAACGGTGTGCCAGGCCTGAGATCTGGAGGCCTCCCACAGCCGGGTCCCTGTCCTGCCCAGGCCCCCCGAGGGAGGACGATGGTCGGGCAGTGGCGAGCGGGGTGTGGCTGGCGCCGAGCCTGCCCTTGGATGCCCCGGGGAAGGGCGCCGGGGGATGGGCTGCCCCTGGCCAGGTCTGAGGGACCGACCCAGCTCGGGGCTGTCGGGGGCAGAGAGAGAACCCCCCTCCGCCCTTTCCCTTCAGGTTCTTAGGGCTGGCCAAATCCTTCCCAAGACAGCTTGTCTGGAGAAAATCAGACCCAGCTGAAGAACATGTGTCCATGGGGGAAACCCGGGCAACTGAGTCTCCCCACACAATAGCAGAGATTCTCATCTTGCATCCTCTCCTGAGCTAATGACAAAGGTGGATGTCCCGGGTGGGTGGGCCTGTGGAATGGGAGAGGGGAGGAAGTCTATTGTCATGCAGAGGGACATGGAAAGACTTGTCTGAAGCTTATCCCCTGCACTGGGGTCAGGTCGGGAAGGGACGTCACAGAGGTGAGCAGGAACCAACCGGCCTCTCTGTGGTGGGGCTGGCCCCGGGGCAGGCGTGGGGGTGATGGCTGGAAGTGGGATGGCGCGTGAGTTGGCACCAGCCAGCGGTGGAGGCAGAGACTCAGAGGTCAGGGATCTCTCTCTCTGTCTCTGTCTCTCTCTCTCTCCCTCAGGGAGCTGAGGAGAGTAAGGTGGCGCCCCCTGCCCACCTCGCCTACCTCTCCATGGGCCCTTCTTTCTCTGGCCGCTCCGGGAGCCCTGCGGGCTTGGGTTCAAGCCCCCACACACCGCACAGGCCAAGGGCGCATGCGCGACCGCCGGGGCCTAGGGCTGGCCTCGGGGGGCGGGGGGGTCCTCAGTGAAGGCCCCGCCCTCCCTCCAGGCTCTGACCCAGCTGCAGCTCTTCCATCGCCGCCCTTCTGGACTCGGCTTCAGCTGTCTCCCTCCCCTCCCCCACTCCCACTCAGCTTGCAGGCCGCTTCCCTGCCTTGAAAGCATGGCTCTGGCCCTGAGGGCCACAGACCTACTGGGCTTCAAGCTCAAGGCTCTGCCTGGGCCTGCTGCTTCGGCCAGGGGCTCATTTCTTCCTGGAAAGACAAAGCCATGGCCTCACCCCACGCCTGCACTTTGCCAAGGCAGGCAGCCCAGATGTAGGAAAGGCTCTGTGGAGTCAGAAGTGCCGAGACAGGCAGATGGCACCAGAGGGTTTGGGGGCCAGGGCGCAACTGGGCTAGCCCCTCCTCCCGGGAGTCGGGGAGGCCCGGCCTTCCTAGTGCCCAGGCCACGGCTCCGGGGAGAAACCCGCCATGGAGGGCACGCGGGAGGCCCTCTGCCTGAGGTGGCAGGTGTCACGCCAGGGCCACTGCAAGCCTGGCTCGGCTTGCCTGCTTTCTCCAAAGGAGGCTGGCCGACCAGCCGAACCTGGCACCTGGGCCAGGCCCCTTCCAAGGGGACGAGTTGCAGAGGCTAGAGCCCTGGGGGCGGCTGCCAAGTCTCCTGGGGCGTGTGCTGGGCCCCCGTCAGAGGAGGAAGCAGCCTGGTAAACGGTGTGCCAGGCCTGAGATCTGGAGGCCTCCCACAGCCGGGTCCCTGTCCTGCCCAGGCCCCCCGAGGGAGGACGATGGTCGGGCAGTGGCGAGCGGGGTGGGGCTGGCGCCGAGCCTGCCCTTGGATGCCCCGGGGAAGGGCGCCGGGGGATGGGCTGCCCCTGGCCAGGTCTGAGGGACCGACCCAGCTCGGGGCTGTCGGGGGCAGAGAGAGAACCCCCCTCCGCCCTTTCCCTTCAGGTTCTTAGGGCTGGCCAAATCCTTCCCAAGACAGCTTGTCTGGAGAAAATCAGACCCAGCTGAAGAACATGTGTCCATGGGGGAAACCCGGGCAACTGAGTCTCCCCACACAATAGCAGAGATTCTCATCTTGCATCCTCTCCTGAGCTAATGACAAAGGTGGATGTCCCGGGTGGGTGGGCCTGTGGAATGGGAGAGGGGAGGAAGTCTATTGTCATGCAGAGGGACATGGAAAGACTTGTCTGAAGCTTATCCCCTGCACTGGGGTCAGGTCGGGAAGGGACGGCACAGAGGTGAGCAGGAACCCACCGGCCTCTCTGTGGTGGGGCTGGCCCCGGGGCAGGCGTGGGGGTGATGGCTGGAAGTGGGATGGCGCGTGAGTTGGCACCAGCCAGCGGTGGAGGCAGAGACTCAGAGGTCAGGGATCTCTCTCTCTGTCTCTGTCTCTCTCTCTCTCCCTCAGGGAGCTGAGGAGAGTAAGGTGGCGCCCCCTGCCCACCTCGCCTACCTCTCCATGGGCCCTTCTTTCTCTGGCCGCTCCGGGAGCCCTGCGGGCTTGGGTTCAAGCCCCCACACACCGCACAGGCCAAGGGCGCATGCGCGACCGCCGGGGCCTAGGGCTGGCCTCGGGGGGCGGGGGGGTCCTCAGTGAAGGCCCCGCCCTCCCTCCAGGCTCTGACCCAGCTGCAGCTCTTCCATCGCCGCCCTTCTGGCCTCGGCTTCAGCTGTCTCCCTCCCCTCCCCCACTCCCACTCAGCTTGCAGGCCGCTTCCCTGCCTTGAAAGCATGGCTCTGGCCCTGAGGGCCACAGACCTACTGGGCTTCAAGCTCAAGGCTCTGCCTGGGCCTGCTGCTTCGGCCAGGGGCTCATTTCTTCCTGGAAAGACAAAGCCATGGCCTCACCCCACGCCTGCACTTTGCCACGGCAGGCAGCCCAGATGTAGGAAAGGCTCTGTGGAGTCAGAAGTGCTGAGACAGGCAGATGGCACCAGAGGGTTTGGGGGCCAGGGCGCAACTGGGCTAGCCCCTCCTCCCGGGAGTCGGGGAGGCCCGGCCTTCCTAGTGCCCAGGCCATGGCTCCGGGGAGAAACCCGCCATGGAGGGCACGCGGGAGGCCCTCTGCCTGAGGTGGCAGGTGTCACGCCAGGGCCACTGCAAGCCTGGCTCGGCTTGCCTGCTTTCTCCAAAGGAGGCTGGCCGACCAGCCGAACCTGGCACCTGGGCCAGGCCCCTTCCAAGGGGACGAGTTGCAGAGGCTAGAGCCCTGGGGGCGGCTGCCAAGTCTCCTGGGGCGTGTGCTGGGCCCCCGTCAGAGGAGGAAGCAGCCTGGTAAACGGTGTGCCAGGCCTGAGATCTGGAGGCCTCCCACAGCCGGGTCCCTGTCCTGCCCAGGCCCCCCGAGGGAGGACGATGGTCGGGCAGTGGCGAGCGGGGTGGGGCTGGCGCCGAGCCTGCCCTTGGATGCCCCGGGGAAGGGCGCCGGGGGATGGGCTGCCCCTGGCCAGGTCTGAGGGACCGACCCAGCTCGGGGCTGTCGGGGGCAGAGAGAGAACCCCCCTCCGCCCTTTCCCTTCAGGTTCTTAGGGCTGGCCAAATCCTTCCCAAGACAGCTTGTCTGGAGAAAATCAGACCCAGCTGAAGAACATGTGTCCATGGGGGAAACCCGGGCAACTGAGTCTCCCCACACAATAGCAGAGATTCTCATCTTGCATCCTCTCCTGAGCTAATGACAAAGGTGGATGTCCCGGGTGGGTGGGCCTGTGGAATGGGAGAGGGGAGGAAGTCTATTGTCATGCAGAGGGACATGGAAAGACTTGTCTGAAGCTTATCCCCTGCACTGGGGTCAGGTCGGGAAGGGACGGCACAGAGGTGAGCAGGAACCAACCGGCCTCTCTGTGGTGGGGCTGGCCCCGGGGCAGGCGTGGGGGTGATGGCTGGAAGTGGGATGGCGCGTGAGTTGGCACCAGCCAGCGGTGGAGGCAGAGACTCAGAGGTCAGGGATCTCTCTCTCTGTCTCTGTCTCTCTCTCTCTCCCTCAGGGAGCTGAGGAGAGTAAGGTGGCGCCCCCTGCCCACCTCGCCTACCTCTCCATGGGCCCTTCTTTCTCTGGCCGCTCCGGGAGCCCTGCGGGCTTGGGTTCAAGCCCCCACACACCGCACAGGCCAAGGGCGCATGCGCGACCGCCGGGGCCTAGGGCTGGCCTCGGGGGGCGGGGGGGTCCTCAGTGAAGGCCCCGCCCTCCCTCCAGGCTCTGACCCAGCTGCAGCTCTTCCATCGCCGCCCTTCTGGACTCGGCTTCAGCTGTCTCCCTCCCCTCCCCCACTCCCACTCAGCTTGCAGGCCGCTTCCCTGCCTTGAAAGCATGGCTCTGGCCCTGAGGGCCACAGACCTACTGGGCTTCAAGCTCAAGGCTCTGCCTGGGCCTGCTGCTTCGGCCAGGGGCTCATTTCTTCCTGGAAAGACAAAGCCATGGCCTCACCCCACGCCTGCACTTTGCCAAGGCAGGCAGCCCAGATGTAGGAAAGGCTCTGTGGAGTCAGAAGTGCCGAGACAGGCAGATGGCACCAGAGGGTTTGGGGGCCAGGGCGCAACTGGGCTAGCCCCTCCTCCCGGGAGTCGGGGAGGCCCGGCCTTCCTAGTGCCCAGGCCACGGCTCCGGGGAGAAACCCGCCATGGAGGGCACGCGGGAGGCCCTCTGCCTGAGGTGGCAGGTGTCACGCCAGGGCCACTGCAAGCCTGGCTCGGCTTGCCTGCTTTCTCCAAAGGAGGCTGGCCGACCAGCCGAACCTGGCACCTGGGCCAGGCCCCTTCCAAGGGGACGAGTTGCAGAGGCTAGAGCCCTGGGGGCGGCTGCCAAGTCTCCTGGGGCGTGTGCTGGGCCCCCGTCAGAGGAGGAAGCAGCCTGGTAAACGGTGTGCCAGGCCTGAGATCTGGAGGCCTCCCACAGCCGGGTCCCTGTCCTGCCCAGGCCCCCCGAGGGAGGACGATGGTCGGGCAGTGGCGAGCGGGGTGGGGCTGGCGCCGAGCCTGCCCTTGGATGCCCCGGGGAAGGGCGCCGGGGGATGGGCTGCCCCTGGCCAGGTCTGAGGGACCGACCCAGCTCGGGGCTGTCGGGGGCAGAGAGAGAACCCCCCTCCGCCCTTTCCCTTCAGGTTCTTAGGGCTGGCCAAATCCTTCCCAAGACAGCTTGTCTGGAGAAAATCAGACCCAGCTGAAGAACATGTGTCCATGGGGGAAACCCGGGCAACTGAGTCTCCCCACACAATAGCAGAGATTCTCATCTTGCATCCTCTCCTGAGCTAATGACAAAGGTGGATGTCCCGGGTGGGTGGGCCTGTGGAATGGGAGAGGGGAGGAAGTCTATTGTCATGCAGAGGGACATGGAAAGACTTGTCTGAAGCTTATCCCCTGCACTGGGGTCAGGTCGGGAAGGGACGGCACAGAGGTGAGCAGGAACCCACCGGCCTCTCTGTGGTGGGGCTGGCCCCGGGGCAGGCGTGGGGGTGATGGCTGGAAGTGGGATGGCGCGTGAGTTGGCACCAGCCAGCGGTGGAGGCAGAGACTCAGAGGTCAGGGATCTCTCTCTCTGTCTCTGTCTCTCTCTCTCTCCCTCAGGGAGCTGAGGAGAGTAAGGTGGCGCCCCCTGCCCACCTCGCCTACCTCTCCATGGGCCCTTCTTTCTCTGGCCGCTCCGGGAGCCCTGCGGGCTTGGGTTCAAGCCCCCACACACCGCACAGGCCAAGGGCGCATGCGCGACCGCCGGGGCCTAGGGCTGGCCTCGGGGGGCGGGGGGGTCCTCAGTGAAGGCCCCGCCCTCCCTCCAGGCTCTGACCCAGCTGCAGCTCTTCCATCGCCGCCCTTCTGGCCTCGGCTTCAGCTGTCTCCCTCCCCTCCCCCACTCCCACTCAGCTTGCAGGCCGCTTCCCTGCCTTGAAAGCATGGCTCTGGCCCTGAGGGCCACAGACCTACTGGGCTTCAAGCTCAAGGCTCTGCCTGGGCCTGCTGCTTCGGCCAGGGGCTCATTTTTTCCTGGAAAGACAAAGCCATGGCCTCACCCCACGCCTGCACTTTGCCACGGCAGGCAGCCCAGATGTAGGAAAGGCTCTGTGGAGTCAGAAGTGCTGAGACAGGCAGATGGCACCAGAGGGTTTGGGGGCCAGGGCGCAACTGGGCTAGCCCCTCCTCCCGGGAGTCGGGGAGGCCCGGCCTTCCTAGTGCCCAGGCCATGGCTCCTGGGAGAAACCCGCCATGGAGGGCACGCGGGAGGCCCTCTGCCTGAGGTGGCAGGTGTCACGCCAGGGCCACTGCAAGCCTGGCTCGGCTTGCCTGCTTTCTCCAAAGGAGGCTGGCCGACCAGCCGAACCTGGCACCTGGGCCAGGCCCCTTCCAAGGGGACGAGTTGCAGAGGCTAGAGCCCTGGGGGCGGCTGCCAAGTCTCCTGGGGCGTGTGCTGGGCCCCCGTCAGAGGAGGAAGCAGCCTGGTAAACGGTGTGCCAGGCCTGAGATCTGGAGGCCTCCCACAGCCGGGTCCCTGTCCTGCCCAGGCCCCCCGAGGGAGGACGATGGTCGGGCAGTGGCGAGCGGGGTGGGGCTGGCGCCGAGCCTGCCCTTGGATGCCCCGGGGAAGGGCGCCGGGGGATGGGCTGAACCTGGCCAGGTCTGAGGGACCGACCCAGCTCGGGGCTGTCGGGGGCAGAGAGAGAACCCCCCTCCGCCCTTTCCCTTCAGGTTCTTAGGGCTGGCCAAATCCTTCCCAAGACAGCTTGTCTGGAGAAAATCAGACCCAGCTGAAGAACATGTGTCCATGGGGGAAACCCGGGCAACTGAGTCTCCCCACACAATAGCAGAGATTCTCATCTTGCATCCTCTCCTGAGCTAATGACAAAGGTGGATGTCCCGGGTGGGTGGGCCTGTGGAATGGGAGAGGGGAGGAAGTCTATTGTCATGCAGAGGGACATGGAAAGACTTGTCTGAAGCTTATCCCCTGCACTGGGGTCAGGTCGGGAAGGGACGGCACAGAGGTGAGCAGGAACCCACCGGCCTCTCTGTGGTGGGGCTGGCCCCGGGGCAGGCGTGGGGGTGATGGCTGGAAGTGGGATGGCGCGTGAGTTGGCACCAGCCAGCGGTGGAGGCAGAGACTCAGAGGTCAGGGATCTCTCTCTCTGTCTCTGTCTCTCTCTCTCTCCCTCAGGGAGCTGAGGAGAGTAAGGTGGCGCCCCCTGCCCACCTCGCCTACCTCTCCATGGGCCCTTCTTTCTCTGGCCGCTCCGGGAGCCCTGCGGGCTTGGGTTCAAGCCCCCACACACCGCACAGGCCAAGGGCGCATGCGCGACCGCCGGGGCCTAGGGCTGGCCTCGGGGGGCGGGGGGGTCCTCAGTGAAGGCCCCGCCCTCCCTCCAGGCTCTGACCCAGCTGCAGCTCTTCCATCGCCGCCCTTCTGGCCTCGGCTTCAGCTGTCTCCCTCCCCTCCCCCACTCCCACTCAGCTTGCAGGCCGCTTCCCTGCCTTGAAAGCATGGCTCTGGCCCTGAGGGCCACAGACCTACTGGGCTTCAAGCTCAAGGCTCTGCCTGGGCCTGCTGCTTCGGCCAGGGGCTCATTTTTTCCTGGAAAGACAAAGCCATGGCCTCACCCCACGCCTGCACTTTGCCACGGCAGGCAGCCCAGATGTAGGAAAGGCTCTGTGGAGTCAGAAGTGCTGAGACAGGCAGATGGCACCAGAGGGTTTGGGGGCCAGGGCGCAACTGGGCTAGCCCCTCCTCCCGGGAGTCGGGGAGGCCCGGCCTTCCTAGTGCCCAGGCCATGGCTCCGGGGAGAAACCCGCCATGGAGGGCACGCGGGAGGCCCTCTGCCTGAGGTGGCAGGTGTCACGCCAGGGCCACTGCAAGCCTGGCTCGGCTTGCCTGCTTTCTCCAAAGGAGGCTGGCCGACCAGCCGAACCTGGCACCTGGGCCAGGCCCCTTCCAAGGGGACGAGTTGCAGAGGCTAGAGCCCTGGGGGCGGCTGCCAAGTCTCCTGGGGCGTGTGCTGGGCCCCCGTCAGAGGAGGAAGCAGCCTGGTAAACGGTGTGCCAGGCCTGAGATCTGGAGGCCTCCCACAGCCGGGTCCCTGTCCTGCCCAGGCCCCCCGAGGGAGGACGATGGTCGGGCAGTGGCGAGCGGGGTGGGGCTGGCGCCGAGCCTGCCCTTGGATGCCCCGGGGAAGGGCGCCGGGGGATGGGCTGCCCCTGGCCAGGTCTGAGGGACCGACCCAGCTCGGGGCTGTCGGGGGCAGAGAGAGAACCCCCCTCCGCCCTTTCCCTTCAGGTTCTTAGGGCTGGCCAAATCCTTCCCAAGACAGCTTGTCTGGAGAAAATCAGACCCAGCTGAAGAACATGTGTCCATGGGGGAAACCCGGGCAACTGAGTCTCCCCACACAATAGCAGAGATTCTCATCTTGCATCCTCTCCTGAGCTAATGACAAAGGTGGATGTCCCGGGTGGGTGGGCCTGTGGAATGGGAGAGGGGAGGAAGTCTATTGTCATGCAGAGGGACATGGAAAGACTTGTCTGAAGCTTATCCCCTGCACTGGGGTCAGGTCGGGAAGGGACGGCACAGAGGTGAGCAGGAACCAACCGGCCTCTCTGTGGTGGGGCTGGCCCCGGGGCAGGCGTGGGGGTGATGGCTGGAAGTGGGATGGCGCGTGAGTTGGCACCAGCCAGCGGTGGAGGCAGAGACTCAGAGGTCAGGGATCTCTCTCTCTGTCTCTGTCTCTCTCTCTCTCCCTCAGGGAGCTGAGGAGAGTAAGGTGGCGCCCCCTGCCCACCTCGCCTACCTCTCCATGGGCCCTTCTTTCTCTGGCCGCTCCGGGAGCCCTGCGGGCTTGGGTTCAAGCCCCCACACACCGCACAGGCCAAGGGCGCATGCGCGACCGCCGGGGCCTAGGGCTGGCCTCGGGGGGCGGGGGGGTCCTCAGTGAAGGCCCCGCCCTCCCTCCAGGCTCTGACCCAGCTGCAGCTCTTCCATCGCCGCCCTTCTGGCCTCGGCTTCAGCTGTCTCCCTCCCCTCCCCCACTCCCACTCAGCTTGCAGGCCGCTTCCCTGCCTTGAAAGCATGGCTCTGGCCCTGAGGGCCACAGACCTACTGGGCTTCAAGCTCAAGGCTCTGCCTGGGCCTGCTGCTTCGGCCAGGGGCTCATTTCTTCCTGGAAAGACAAAGCCATGGCCTCACCCCACGCCTGCACTTTGCCACGGCAGGCAGCCCAGATGTAGGAAAGGCTCTGTGGAGTCAGAAGTGCCGAGACAGGCAGATGGCACCAGAGGGTTTGGGGGCCAGGGCGCAACTGGGCTAGCCCCTCCTCCCGGGAGTCGGGGAGGCCCGGCCTTCCTAGTGCCCAGGCCACGGCTCCGGGGAGAAACCCGCCATGGAGGGCACGCGGGAGGCCCTCTGCCTGAGGTGGCAGGTGTCACGCCAGGGCCACTGCAAGCCTGGCTCGGCTTGCCTGCTTTCTCCAAAGGAGGCTGGCCGACCAGCCGAACCTGGCACCTGGGCCAGGCCCCTTCCAAGGGGACGAGTTCCAGAGGCTAGAGCCCTGGGGGCGGCTGCCAAGTCTCCTGGGGCGTGTGCTGGGCCCCCGTCAGAGGAGGAAGCAGCCTGGTAAACGGTGTGCCAGGCCTGAGATCTGGAGGCCTCCCACAGCCGGGTCCCTGTCCTGCCCAGGCCCCCCGAGGGAGGACGATGGTCGGGCAGTGGCGAGCGGGGTGGGGCTGGCGCCGAGCCTGCCCTTGGATGCCCCGGGGAAGGGCGCCGGGGGATGGGCTGAACCTGGCCAGGTCTGAGGGACCGACCCAGCTCGGGGCTGTCGGGGGCAGAGAGAGAACCCCCCTCCGCCCTTTCCCTTCAGGTTCTTAGGGCTGGCCAAATCCTTCCCAAGACAGCTTGTCTGGAGAAAATCAGACCCAGCTGAAGAACATGTGTCCATGGGGGAAACCCGGGCAACTGAGTCTCCCCACACAATAGCAGAGATTCTCATCTTGCATCCTCTCCTGAGCTAATGACAAAGGTGGATGTCCCGGGTGGGTGGGCCTGTGGAATGGGAGAGGGGAGGAAGTCTATTGTCATGCAGAGGGACATGGAAAGACTTGTCTGAAGCTTATCCCCTGCACTGGGGTCAGGTCGGGAAGGGACGGCACAGAGGTGAGCAGGAACCAACCGGCCTCTCTGTGGTGGGGCTGGCCCCGGGGCAGGCGTGGGGGTGATGGCTGGAAGTGGGATGGCGCGTGAGTTGGCACCAGCCAGCGGTGGAGGCAGAGACTCAGAGGTCAGGGATCTCTCTCTCTGTCTCTGTCTCTCTCTCTCTCCCTCAGGGAGCTGAGGAGAGTAAGGTGGCGCCCCCTGCCCACCTCGCCTACCTCTCCATGGGCCCTTCTTTCTCTGGCCGCTCCGGGAGCCCTGCGGGCTTGGGTTCAAGCCCCCACACACCGCACAGGCCAAGGGCGCATGCGCGACCGCCGGGGCCTAGGGCTGGCCTCGGGGGGCGGGGGGGTCCTCAGTGAAGGCCCCGCCCTCCCTCCAGGCTCTGACCCAGCTGCAGCTCTTCCATCGCCGCCCTTCTGGCCTCGGCTTCAGCTGTCTCCCTCCCCTCCCCCACTCCCACTCAGCTTGCAGGCCGCTTCCCTGCCTTGAAAGCATGGCTCTGGCCCTGAGGGCCACAGACCTACTGGGCTTCAAGCTCAAGGCTCTGCCTGGGCCTGCTGCTTCGGCCAGGGGCTCATTTCTTCCTGGAAAGACAAAGCCATGGCCTCACCCCACGCCTGCACTTTGCCAAGGCAGGCAGCCCAGATGTAGGAAAGGCTCTGTGGAGTCAGAAGTGCCGAGACAGGCAGATGGCACCAGAGGGTTTGGGGGGCCAGGGCGCAACTGGGCTAGCCCCTCCTCCCGGGAGTCGGGGAGGCCCGGCCTTCCTAGTGCCCAGGCCACGGCTCCGGGGAGAAACCCGCCATGGAGGGCACGCGGGAGGCCCTCTGCCTGAGGTGGCAGGTGTCACGCCAGGGCCACTGCAAGCCTGGCTCGGCTTGCCTGCTTTCTCCAAAGGAGGCTGGCCGACCAGCCGAACCTGGCACCTGGGCCAGGCCCCTTCCAAGGGGACGAGTTCCAGAGGCTAGAGCCCTGGGGGCGGCTGCCAAGTCTCCTGGGGCGTGTGCTGGGCCCCCGTCAGAGGAGGAAGCAGCCTGGTAAACGGTGTGCCAGGCCTGAGATCTGGAGGCCTCCCACAGCCGGGTCCCTGTCCTGCCCAGGCCCCCCGAGGGAGGACGATGGTCGGGCAGTGGCGAGCGGGGTGGGGCTGGCGCCGAGCCTGCCCTTGGATGCCCCGGGGAAGGGCGCCGGGGGATGGGCTGCCCCTGGCCAGGTCTGAGGGACCGACCCAGCTCGGGGCTGTCGGGGGCAGAGAGAGAACCCCCCTCCGCCCTTTCCCTTCAGGTTCTTAGGGCTGGCCAAATCCTTCCCAAGACAGCTTGTCTGGAGAAAATCAGACCCAGCTGAAGAACATGTGTCCATGGGGGAAACCCGGGCAACTGAGTCTCCCCACACAATAGCAGAGATTCTCATCTTGCATCCTCTCCTGAGCTAATGACAAATGTGGATGTCCCGGGTGGGTGGGCCTGTGGAATGGGAGAGGGGAGGAAGTCTATTGTCATGCAGAGGGACATGGAAAGACTTGTCTGAAGCTTATCCCCTGCACTGGGGTCAGGTCGGGAAGGGACGGCACAGAGGTGAGCAGGAACCAACCGGCCTCTCTGTGGTGGGGCTGGCCCCGGGGCAGGCGTGGGGGTGATGGCTGGAAGTGGGATGGCGCGTGAGTTGGCACCAGCCAGCGGTGGAGGCAGAGACTCAGAGGTCAGGGATCTCTCTCTCTGTCTCTGTCTCTCTCTCTCTCCCTCAGGGAGCTGAGGAGAGTAAGGTGGCGCCCCCTGCCCACCTCGCCTACCTCTCCATGGGCCCTTCTTTCTCTGGCCGCTCCGGGAGCCCTGCGGGCTTGGGTTCAAGCCCCCACACACCGCACAGGCCAAGGGCGCATGCGCGACCGCCGGGGCCTAGGGCTGGCCTCGGGGGGCGGGGGGGTCCTCAGTGAAGGCCCCGCCCTCCCTCCAGGCTCTGACCCAGCTGCAGCTCTTCCATCGCCGCCCTTCTGGCCTCGGCTTCAGCTGTCTCCCTCCCCTCCCCCACTCCCACTCAGCTTGCAGGCCGCTTCCCTGCCTTGAAAGCATGGCTCTGGCCCTGAGGGCCACAGACCTACTGGGCTTCAAGCTCAAGGCTCTGCCTGGGCCTGCTGCTTCGGCCAGGGGCTCATTTCTTCCTGGAAAGACAAAGCCATGGCCTCACCCCACGCCTGCACTTTGCCAAGGCAGGCAGCCCAGATGTAGGAAAGGCTCTGTGGAGTCAGAAGTGCCGAGACAGGCAGATGGCACCAGAGGGTTTGGGGGCCAGGGCGCAACTGGGCTAGCCCCTCCTCCCGGGAGTCGGGGAGGCCCGGCCTTCCTAGTGCCCAGGCCACGGCTCCGGGGAGAAACCCGCCATGGAGGGCACGCGGGAGGCCCTCTGCCTGAGGTGGCAGGTGTCACGCCAGGGCCACTGCAAGCCTGGCTCGGCTTGCCTGCTTTCTCCAAAGGAGGCTGGCCGACCAGCCGAACCTGGCACCTGGGCCAGGCCCCTTCCAAGGGGACGAGTTCCAGAGGCTAGAGCCCTGGGGGCGGCTGCCAAGTCTCCTGGGGCGTGTGCTGGGCCCCCGTCAGAGGAGGAAGCAGCCTGGTAAACGGTGTGCCAGGCCTGAGATCTGGAGGCCTCCCACAGCCGGGTCCCTGTCCTGCCCAGGCCCCCCGAGGGAGGACGATGGTCGGGCAGTGGCGAGCGGGGTGGGGCTGGCGCCGAGCCTGCCCTTGGATGCCCCGGGGAAGGGCGCCGGGGGATGGGCTGAACCTGGCCAGGTCTGAGGGACCGACCCAGCTCGGGGCTGTCGGGGGCAGAGAGAGAACCCCCCTCCGCCCTTTCCCTTCAGGTTCTTAGGGCTGGCCAAATCCTTCCCAAGACAGCTTGTCTGGAGAAAATCAGACCCAGCTGAAGAACATGTGTCCATGGGGGAAACCCGGGCAACTGAGTCTCCCCACACAATAGCAGAGATTCTCATCTTGCATCCTCTCCTGAGCTAATGACAAAGGTGGATGTCCCGGGTGGGTGGGCCTGTGGAATGGGAGAGGGGAGGAAGTCTATTGTCATGCAGAGGGACATGGAAAGACTTGTCTGAAGCTTATCCCCTGCACTGGGGTCAGGTCGGGAAGGGACGGCACAGAGGTGAGCAGGAACCAACCGGCCTCTCTGTGGTGGGGCTGGCCCCGGGGCAGGCGTGGGGGTGATGGCTGGAAGTGGGATGGCGCGTGAGTTGGCACCAGCCAGCGGTGGAGGCAGAGACTCAGAGGTCAGGGATCTCTCTCTCTGTCTCTGTCTCTCTCTCTCTCCCTCAGGGAGCTGAGGAGAGTAAGGTGGCGCCCCCTGCCCACCTCGCCTACCTCTCCATGGGCCCTTCTTTCTCTGGCCGCTCCGGGAGCCCTGCGGGCTTGGGTTCAAGCCCCCACACACCGCACAGGCCAAGGGCGCATGCGCGACCGCCGGGGCCTAGGGCTGGCCTCGGGGGGCGGGGGGGTCCTCAGTGAAGGCCCCGCCCTCCCTCCAGGCTCTGACCCAGCTGCAGCTCTTCCATCGCCGCCCTTCTGGCCTCGGCTTCAGCTGTCTCCCTCCCCTCCCCCACTCCCACTCAGCTTGCAGGCCGCTTCCCTGCCTTGAAAGCATGGCTCTGGCCCTGAGGGCCACAGACCTACTGGGCTTCAAGCTCAAGGCTCTGCCTGGGCCTGCTGCTTCGGCCAGGGGCTCATTTCTTCCTGGAAAGACAAAGCCATGGCCTCACCCCACGCCTGCACTTTGCCAAGGCAGGCAGCCCAGATGTAGGAAAGGCTCTGTGGAGTCAGAAGTGCCGAGACAGGCAGATGGCACCAGAGGGTTTGGGGGCCAGGGCGCAACTGGGCTAGCCCCTCCCTCCCGGGAGTCGGGGAGGCCCGGCCTTCCCTAGTGCCCAGGCCACGGCTCCGGGGAGAAACCCGCCATGGAGGGCACGCGGGAGGCCCTCTGCCTGAGGTGGCAGGTGTCACGCCAGGGCCACTGCAAGCCTGGCTCGGCTTGCCTGCTTTCTCCAAAGGAGGCTGGCCGACCAGCCGAACCTGGCACCTGGGCCAGGCCCCTTCCAAGGGGACGAGTTCCAGAGGCTAGAGCCCTGGGGGCGGCTGCCAAGTCTCCTGGGGCGTGTGCTGGGCCCCCGTCAGAGGAGGAAGCAGCCTGGTAAACGGTGTGCCAGGCCTGAGATCTGGAGGCCTCCCACAGCCGGGTCCCTGTCCTGCCCAGGCCCCCCGAGGGAGGACGATGGTCGGGCAGTGGCGAGCGGGGTGGGGCTGGCGCCGAGCCTGCCCTTGGATGCCCCGGGGAAGGGCGCCGGGGGATGGGCTGAACCTGGCCAGGTCTGAGGGACCGACCCAGCTCGGGGCTGTCGGGGGCAGAGAGAGAACCCCCCTCCGCCCTTTCCCTTCAGGTTCTTAGGGCTGGCCAAATCCTTCCCAAGACAGCTTGTCTGGAGAAAATCAGACCCAGCTGAAGAACATGTGTCCATGGGGGGAAACCCGGGCAACTGAGTCTCCCCACACAATAGCAGAGATTCTCATCTTGCATCCTCTCCTGAGCTAATGACAAAGGTGGATGTCCCGGGTGGGTGGGCCTGTGGAATGGGAGAGGGGAGGAAGTCTATTGTCATGCAGAGGGACATGGAAAGACTTGTCTGAAGCTTATCCCC